>NW_026866969.1:0-297157 GCF_026571515.1 Ruditapes philippinarum | reverse complement strand
ACTTTAAAGGGGGGATGAAAGCAAAACGTCAACCTCCTTTAAAAGGAAATTTTTTTTTGGTTCGTAAATTGATCATCTATCATTAGGGGATCTCTTGTCAGCCATTTTGTTTTCACTATGTGGGTCCAAAGTGAAAGTAGGCCAAAATTCATATAACAACAAAGCTCACATTGTTATATGATGAGCCATTTGCAAGTACACTGTTTTAGTGCCTACAAAAGCTACTTTTTGCAGAAAATACAAAAAACTTTAAAAAATATAAACCTTTGGAAAGTAGTTTATCTGACCTTGAAAAAACATGGCCACCATGACATGTGTAAAAAAGTAGTACCATGAAAATAAACATCATTTATCTATCTCTTGTGTACATGACAAACAGACACACTTCACTGTTACACATAAAAAAGGTTAGATTTTAAAGTTTGATTGTGTTTTCATTTTAATTGTAGTTCATAAGGTTATAAATGATGATTGTTTTCTTGCACTACTTTTTTACAAAAAATAATGGAGGCCATGTGCTTAGAGGGACATGAGATATGGATTTATTTGCAGTTAAGTTTTGAAAGATTTTTGTATTTGCTGCAAAAAATAGCTTTTGTAGGCACTAAAACAGACTTAAAAAAGGATTTTGCCATTCATGAAATGTGCATAAAACTTTGCAACAGAATGTTTTTGGTCTTCAGAAATGTAGCACATTCAAGGTAAATATTCTTATTGTTATCATTTTTATTTTTGTTTATAATTGTCCTTAAAATATAAACCTGGAAGTGTACTTTCAAATGGTTCATCATTTTAAAATAAGAGTTTTGTTGTTATATGAATTTTGGCCTACTTTCACTTTGGACAGACTTGGTGAAAACAAACATGGCCGACAAAGCAGAATCACCTTAAATAATATCAATGTTTCATATCTACCTTGTTAACATTTTTTTCCCCTTAAATTACTTATACCAGAAAACAGCATAGTTCCCAAAAGAAAAAATAGACAGCAAATTCCCATTTCATATCTGCAAAGAGCCCAAAATAACACTGACAATTCCTCAAAAAGCTAAACAAACCAGTATATTATGGATGCTTCCATGATGATAAGTGATATAGGATAATAACCAAGTATAACCACATATTCCATATTCGTACCCAGTTCATTTCGTACTTTTAGTGTTTCACACCTAAATATTATTTATGTACAATTGTTTTCTTTTTTTCAACCTAAAGTAACAAAAAAATCATTGAAGTTAATAATACACGGTTTTTAAGTGTATATTATGCATATTATACATGTTTTCCTGGATAAAAGGAACTCCCAATGTATATTTTGCATCTTATGTAAAATTCCCAATTTGAGTTAAGCCATCACAATCTGTCTGGTACTGGCACCATTTCCCCAAAGCAGGGGGTAAAAACACTGCAGGGCCATCTATAAATAATATAATCATTACACTCCTTGAAATGTACATTTTGGTTGACATGACAAGAATTCCATCCATTTCAGAAATATTTTTTGAATTAAATTATAAAGGAGATAACATGTACATATATAAATAATTTTTACAAAAATAAATTAAAATACAATATTTTTTATCGGAACTCAAGAAATTAAATCAATTAAATACATTTACTCTTTTGAAGGAAATTGAAATTAGTTAAAATCAATAACTCAGGTGAGACATTTGTCTAATATGCAACCAGGGTCTTTCAAATCTATTTGAAAGACCCTGATGCAACAGATAGTAGTTTCATTTGCTTTAATGTTCAAGTTTTGCGCCTGACCTTGTGTAAAGCCCTTCTCACACAGAACACACAGCTTATACGGTTGGCCACTCATGTAAACCGTACATATGACCGAACCAACCGAGGCCATTCAAGTGTATCAGTGTAAGCTGTGTATGATTTTTGAAAATATTAAAACAATTATATGGGTGTCACATAAGCCACTGTACAAGATCGTAATAGCCCGTATGAGATTCAGTATATACAACCGTATTTGAAGTCAACTCAAATCGTATACAAATCGCATGGAATCGTTCAAGACCGTCCCAAAGTCCTAAATCCTGTTCCAACACCAGATAAACACCCAAATGTCACATGATCACGGTGCGATTTACACAAGTGCACATATGATTTCAAACTATCACCATATGACCTGAATACGGTTCAAGTAGGAAACATACATGGCAGACACGGTATAGTACGAGTATAAACGGCATCACCTTGTATATTCTGTCTTACATGGCCTCTGCGTCAGCACGAACTGTACAACGAAAGCCACAACTACCTGCGCAGCCACCCTCAACTGCTAGATCTACCCAGAGTACTTGTTGCATTAACCTAGAATGCATCCAAAGAAAAAGGTTCCCACGCACAGAAATAATACAAGGGCCATCAAGGCCCACCGATCACTTCAGCCTGCTGACGGTGAAACTGTCGAGCCTGGTGAGCTAACTGAGCTGGGGGACACAACAATGTCTATCAGTCTTATCATGATTTCTAATTCTCTTATCCTGTCATCTGTTGCATTGTTTTATATAACAGTTATTCGCAGATATGGGTGTTCCTTTCATTGAATTTTAGTTTGAAAATTTATGAAGCCTGAAGCCATCAAAATGGATCAATTTATATCAAAACATACACAAATATGTAATAATTTGATAAAAACTCTGCAGGACCTTATGTTAACCCTATGAAACTCTAGCAAATAAAGTAAAAATCTTGTTTAATTGTATGAGACCGTACTTATAAGACCTTACTTGGAGCCTTACAACAATATGTATTCCTATGCAAATCATTTTCAAATCTTACTTGACCGAGTATATCCGTGCTTTATTTGTACATTCTTGTACTACATTCAAGTGTAACTCTTGCCAACTAATCCCAAGGCACAATTGGAGCTGAAAACTCATACCAATCAATCCATGTATAACCAAGTATACCTTATTGGAACCATGTGTGAGACAAGCTAAACACAATTATCTACATGTATTTCAATAATCTCAAATGTACAATTTTTAAAAAATCTTCTTTGCGTACTTAAGTCAGGAAAAGTAGAAGACCCAAAATAACATCAAAACTATGTTAGTCGTCTTTGCTGCAAGAATGCAGCTAGCTCTAGTCAAATTTAATTCAACACAGCCCCATGTCAATTTTGCCAAAAAATTGGTCAATTCGGGCCTACATTATTTCTAGGTGGTCAATGGAGCCCCAAAAAAGATTTTCAAAATAAATTTCATTAAATTTAATCATTATTTTTCAGATGATAGTTTGCTTTTTTTCTTTATAAATGACATATTTATTAAGCGATTATTTCCTTTAATTGTGAATGGGTCCGTCACCGTGATGATTTTGAAAAAAAAAATCCAAATTGTGAATTAAAAAAGAAATGAAAATTTATAGAGATCTATACAGTCACACTTTAATCTACTAAACTCACATATGTTATTATCTTTTCTGTTCTATTTCCTTATAACAGCAAAATATTAATTAAGATTACCACAATGACCCTTTTTCATATATTTCACAAATAATTTAGCCTACCATTCTTATATATTTTATACTATAAAAAAAGTGAAATATAAGATTTGAAGAATAAATCCTTAAAACCTTTCCTCATCAGGCCATTATGCATTGCTGTTTACTAATTGATTCACTCAACATATCTCCCTCCCTCAAGTAAATATTATATGTATGACAAACACATACTGGGCCAGTGGCAAATATCTCCATCTCAAATAATGTAAATAATATCTAAAGCAAATTTAATTCATAAAGTACATCTTAAATGTTGTTTCCCACCTTTTAACAAAACAAAACTTTCTTCCTTTTGGTGACCCTTTTTTATTTATAAAAAGCGGCATCGCGAAATTGTGTGACAAATGAAATTTGTTTTCTGCATTAACATCCAATATTCTAGTTGTTGTTGATTTTAATTATATAACATAAAATAGAATCTTTTTATTTTAGTATTTCATGATTATTTTAAACAAATTCTGGATCATGGCTGCGTCATCGAGATTGTGAGAACCCTGAGTGAATGTTAATTTAATGCCCGAAAGGAAGCTTTTATAACTATAGCTGACAAATAATGTCCATAGGAAATATATATATATTTACCTTATACGTCTGTAATATCTTGTATCTCCGAAATATTAAACTTTTTTCAATAACTATAAAAAAAAACACGTTGTCCTTCGAGTTCAATATGGTGGACGTTTCGCGGGACATTCTTACCATAACACCGGTAGCAGGTGCGCGTTTGGATAAAAGTGTGTACGCATCAAAAATTCAGTTAACAGGGACGTGTATAAAACGTCAGTTTAACATGGAAAATTGCACATATTCAAAATTTTCGACTAGCAAACAAAATATGAAGAAAAGAGCATTTTTAAAGGCATTAGGAAAATCACTACACGAGTGTATGTAGTGACTTTCCAAAATGTAGTCAATTTGTTGGTGTGTTTACAGGTCAATGTAGCGAGATTGAACAATAAACACACGCACACACAAAAAGACCAAAACAAACACAAAAAAACAACACAAGAAACGGAGGTAAGAAAATATCTCTTGAACTGAAAAACACGATCAAAACCAACGTTATATAACCAAATTTTTGTGCAAATGATAAGCGTACTATGCTTCATAACGATTTACACACTTATTGACTGATAAAATACGCTTAAATGTGCCGTGATTAAGCACAAAAACATACTGGCAGTAACAAAAGTTATCATAAGAACTCCAGGACATATTTTGAGTTATCACAAGAACTCCGTAACATTTGAAAAATCGGGTATAAATTTATAAGCCTTGGCTTTATGTTTGCAACTCTCCATAATAATTAGGTAATTATGTATAGCAACGAAGAAGATCACAAATGAAAAGGTCAATATGTACGAATTAGCAAGTAATTTGGTAATTTTTCTCAAAACTGCCAGATTTTTTTTAAAAAAGGCGACAAAATATGGACTAAAAGATGTTTTCTGAAACATAATACAATATGTAGGACAAGCTTAATTATCAAAGTTAAATTTAGCACCTCAAACTCCCCATTTAAAGTTAAAAATGACCATTATTTACGCGAGTTCTCCAAGTATATAGAAAAGTTTTCCACAGAAATCCGTAACGTTTTCCAGGAACTCCGTGACAGTTATCATAAGAACTCCAAACAAGTTATCATAAGAACTCCATCCTTCGTGTAACACTTCCTCCCCCGTGAACAGGTAGTATTGCATGCTTTGTATCTATAATTCTATATTTATAAGTAACTGCACAATATGATGTTTATTCTTTCTAGTTTGTTTATATCTGATTCTACTCCTTGTAACAAGTAATAGTGTATATTCAAAAATTGATCTCATCCTTTTCACAACATATCCGTGTATGACCAGACTTATTACTACTTTTGATATTTAAATCAGGTTTTCCTCTCTAGAAGACTTTCAAGTCATAGCAAATAACCAGACAATAAAACTAATGTAATTTAAGATTTCTTCGAAATTCAATACAGGTATTAATTTTATATTTCAATAAGTAAGTTAACGGTCAGTTTTTAATACAGATGCACATATTTCAACATTGCTTAGTTTCTTTCACTGGGAAATATTTGTAAAATTCAACAAATAGTGACATTTACTAAAAAGTAGTTAGTAAGTGTGTGATATTGTTTAATTTGTTTTATTAAAAAGTGACATTTTACAAGTTACATGTGTTCTGTCAAAGTATGACATTAGTTACAATATGTTCTGTTAAATTGTGACATTAGTTACAGTATTTGACGTCAAAATTTTGATGTAAGTTACATAGATATAACATGTTTATTTTTTTCTGTCAAATAATGACATTAGATACATGATATTTTCAAATTGCAAAATAATTGTTAATAAACACATTAACTGATATTTTGTTAGTAAAGTTTCCTTATTTTACTTCACCCTATGGTCTTGTATAGTTTTTTCTAATAAATACATGAATTTTATGAATTTGACCATATTAGGAATATCCTGCGGATGATAAATAGAATATGTCTTATATAAAATATATAAAGATTTCAAATATCTCTTATCAATATTGTTTAATATCATAAAATGCTTAAAAGTTTTGAAAATAAATCATTATACAACCTGCACGTTGATTGTATAAAAATTCTGGAAACAAAGTGATCCCTCGGAAGCATTAATCACAACAAAATTACACGAGAATTGCAGACTCGGTTTGATTGAGTCTGTACATGAGGGATAATGAATAAGTGCTACATCCCTCACGCCCCCTAGCACCGGCTTGATCGGTAATCAATTCTCAACACTTAATTCTGCTGGCATCAATGATCCCGAAGGACCAGAAAATATAACAACACTGAACACAAATACTTGTTAAAGATATGAAATGCTAAGTTTAGATTAAAAGAACCACATTTAAAATGTCATTTATTCCTACATTAATAGAAACAGGCCTCAAAGCAGCGATATCATTGATAAAAATCGTCACCAGTTTTTATGTTTTGAATACTGTAAACTTTAAACAGATAAACTTTAACTTACTTTTCCCGTAAATTGCTGAACTGAAACTAAATTTAGTATTTATTTTTATACTACAAATAGTTTTTTAAATCAGTTCATCAGAAAAAAACAAAAACAATAAAGGCACTGTACTGAGCATTAAACTGTTTGAGTCTGATAATGAATGAAAATTAAAAGAAGTGCTTACATGGCAGGTTTCATACAACATGATTCTAGTTTATCATCACACTGATTGAAAATTTCTAGTAAGATGATAAACATTTATTTTGACAAGTAGATACAGCGAGAAATATATTACAATGACCTATTTCTCCTATGACACAAAAGCATTAGATCTTCTGTATATGACATTTGATCAATGACACCATCAGCTTTCTGTTATACGTATAATTGTCAATAACTTATTTTGAACTCATTTTGGACTAGAAAATACTTAGGAAAGTACGGAGTATCTTTTTACAGCTATAACTGAAAGAACCGTTCTAAAAGTTAAAATCTTTTTTAAAATGGGATATAATATCAAATTGCGTACAGTTTCATTAAGTCCATTATAATTACACTGCAAATCCACGTTTGCTTAATTTCTACTCGTATATTCAAACAAGAGGGCCATGATGGCCCTGAAGTCGCTCACCTGTATATAGGCCCCCGTAGCGGGGCCAGTTTAAACCCAGGGCTTTTATTTGAACAAACTTGGTAGACACCCATTAGAAGATGTTTCATGCTAAACATCTAAGGTCTAGCTGGTCAAGATTTTTCTTTACACATATAGTTAAAAACAATGACACACCTGGGGCGGGGCCAGTTTGGACCCCAGGGCTTTCATTTGAACAATCTTTGTAGACACTTACTAGAAAACGTTTCATGCTTAATATCTGAACTCTAGCTATTCGGATATTTCGAAGATCTTTAAGTTTTTGCTATACACATATAAGGAAAATCAATGACCCCCGGGGTGGGGCCAATTTTGACCAAGGGCTTTTATTTGAACAAACTTTGTAGACACTTAATAGAAGATGTTTCATGCTCAATTTCTAAACTCTAGCTATTTGGGTTTTTTCAAAGAAGATTTTTTAAGTTTATGTTATACACATATAGGAAAATCAATGACCCCCGGGGCGGGGCCAATTTTGACCCCAGGGCTCTTATTTGAACAAACTTGGTAGACATACATTAGAACATATTTCATGCTAAATATCTTAGCTCTAGCTCTTTGGGTTCTTTAAAAGAAGATTTTTTAAGCTTTACTATAGGCATATAGGGAAAATCAATGACCCCCTGGGGCGTGGCCAATTTTGACCCCAGGGCTTTTATTTGAACAAACTTGGTAGACACCCATTAGAACATGTTTCATGCTAAATTTCTTAGCTCTAGCTCTTTGGGTTCTTTAAAAGAAGATTTTTAAAGTTTTTACTATATGCATAAAGGGGAAATCAATGACCCCCTGGGGCGGGGCCAATTTTGACCCCAGGGCTTTTATTTGAACGAACTTGGTAGACACTCACTAGAAGATGTTTCATGCCAAATATCTAAGCTCTAGCTCTTTGGGTTTTTTAGAAGACGATATTTAAAGTTTTTTTCTTTTGGTTGCCATGGCAACCAGAGTTTTGCATGGAATTAAATTCTTTGAACAATTTTCAAAGGTGACCACCAAAGGAACATTCCTGTGAAGTTTGGATGAAATTGGCTTAGTGGTTTATGAGGAGATGTCATTTAAAGTAAAAGTTTACGGACGACGGACGGACGCCGGACGAAAAGCGATCACAAAAGCTCACCCTGTCACTTTGTGACAGGTGAGCTAAAAACGTAGCAATTACTATGATGTAAAATAAATGTACTTGTGGTGGCGACAAAAGAGCAGTATCTATGCCAAAAATGATTAAATATGAACAAAGTATTTTTAATGTTCTTGTATTCTTCAGAACAAACAGCTATTGCTATTTTATTGCTTGTCTCTTGATTGTAATTCGCAAACAACAAAGGCGGTATGCAAAAATGGAACATTGTGCTGGTTATCAGTGAGAAATATTAAAAGAGTTACTACTACAACATTATGGTCAAAAGGTTAATGTAATTTATTTTACGCATATTCCTGTATGGTAACAAATCAATAGCCAAATATAGGAAGTATGCTATTTATTGTAAAGAACATGTCTACTTCAAACTTGATAAATGAGAAAAACAAATTTTTATCTGATATTTCTTTAGCTTTGATACATTTTCGTATTGCAAATTCAATGTTCACAATCTAACGTTTAAAGCAATTAAGAAGAGAATTACGAATACGCTTTTAACTTTTTCTCTTTATCATGATATTGTATTCAATGTCTGCATGAATAAGTCTGTTTCAAGAGTCACTCAAGATAAATATATTGTATAGAAATGCTCTTGCTAGTTAACTTCTAAATACATTGTAGTTGTTCAGCATTTCCTGTAAGAATGAAATACGAAAGAAAACAATACATGTCATCTGTTTCTCCCTTGTTGCAACAACTTAACATCGTCATTATATTTTTGTATATCGCTAGACTGCATTTAATTTAGTCAAGTGTGCCACTGATGCATTTTTCAAAGCCAGTTGTCGTCAAAAGCCTTGGTGTAATGTATGCTGTGAAGTTTTTATTGTTTACTAAATGTTGTAATTTCACAATTCATTTTCCAAAACAGAGTAATAATGTTAAGAATTAACTTCAATTAAGAGGATACCATATATAGAAAGGTAGACTTATGGTGACCACCTGCAATTGTCGACACCCGCTCCTTAGTTCCGTTTATACTATCATTTTATGTATGCTTTATATGACGTGTACAAATATACATGACGTCAAATAATTTTCACTACTGCGTTCTTTTGCACTTCTACCCGATTCTGTATCAAACGTTTGTTGCTATCGATAAGCTTCTTACTGGGCGTTATAAGGTAGGTGAGTTAACGATGTTACATCCAAATGCACTTAAATGGTGTTTGCTTACTGATATTTTGTTATTTAGTCATTGCATACAATCACAGCTTCCATGCGGGTCAATTTTGATAATTCCTAACAAACCTGCAGTTGATAACGTTGGGGCCGATAATAGAAGATAAAAAATATGCTTTCTGCATTTATCGATCACCCATCTCTTACATATTCTAGAGACTATATTTTGTTTATATACTGAGGTAAAATTAGAAAATAATTGTTTGAAATTACTTCAAACTTTTGGTTTCAATAATATATTATTTACGAACAAATAAAGATGTCATTGTCATCTATATTATTTTACCTCATAATCTTGTGTGTGTGTCGTATTCTGTACTTGTGTATATCACTTCCCCTTCTTCTATTATAGATATGTCGTCCTAAATTCAAGCAAAAGGAAGGGTTAAATACAAGCCAGAGCAAATGGCAACGACTATACATGAGGTCAAAACTGGAACCATGAGTGATAAGTTGGCCGCAAAAACATAAGGTGTGCCTAAAACTACTTTACGTTATAAGTTAACTGATCGTGTTCCAGAAGCTCCTACAAGGCCTGGGAAGAAACCTGAACTGACAGCAGCCGAGGAAATGACATTGGATAATTATATTTCACAAATGCATGTAATCGGATATCCAGTTGCTGCTCAGGGAAGTTAAGAAAATACTAGACATTGATGAAAGAAAATGTTTCAAAGAAAACTTACATGGCAAAGACTAGTTTTTTTTCAATCCTGAAGTTTCATTGAGGACACCCATGACCCTAGGCCACAAACGAGTCTCTATTCTAAGTCCATGAATAATGTTTGGTTTGTGGATGTATTTGCCTTTTTAAAGAAGGAAATAGAAGACTACCAAGCAGGATCCGAGAGGGCTTTCAACGCTGACGAGTCTGATTTTCTTTAAGGTGATTCCGCTTTGTCAGCCATGTTTGTTTTCACAAAGTCTGTCCAAAGTGAAAGTAGGCCAAAATTCTTATAACAAAAACGCTCACATTGTTATATGATGAGCCATTTGCAAGTACACTTCCAGTTCTATGTTTTAAAGACTATTTTAAACAAAAATAAAAATGATAACAATAAGAAAATTTACCTTGAATGGGCTAAATTTCTGAAGACCAAAAACATTCTGTTGCAAATTTTATGCACATTTCATGAATGGCAAAATGCTTTTTAAAGTCTGTTTTAGTGCCTACAAAAGCTATTTTTTGCAGAAAATACAAAAAAAACTTTAAACTAGAACTCCGCGAGTCGGATGTGTCGCCTTGTGAACAATGTAGTTTAGGGGAAATAGCCAGGACAAAAATGAAATATGTAAAATAGCAATAACTAAAAAAATAATAAGTGCAGAGCAGCAGTTTCTGTGCACTGCACTTCTTATCAATAAGATCTATCATTCTATGATGTTTCAAGTCCATAGCTTTCATACTTGAGGAGAAATGACCAGGACAAAAATAAAGTAAGAAAATCAACAAAGGGCAATAACTCAAAAAATAAGAAATGCAGAGTACCGATTCTTGTGCACTGCACTTCTTCTTAATGAGATCTATCATCCTATGAAGTTTCATGTCCGTAGCTTTTATACTTAAGGAGAAATGGCCAGGACAAAATGAAAGTATGAAAATAAACAAAGGGCAAGAACTCAAAAAATAAGAAATGCAGAGTAACTGTTCTTGTGCACTGCACTTCTTCTTAATGAGAGCTATCATCCTATGAAGTTTCAAGTCCATGGCTTTTATACATTAGGAGAAATGGCCCGGACAAAAATAAAGTATGAAAATTAACAAAGGGCAATAACTCAAAAATTAGGAAGTGCAGAGTACCGGTTCTTGTGCACTGCACTTCTTCTTAATGAGATCTATCATCCTATGAAGTTTCAAGTCCATAGCTTTTTTAGTTGAAGAGAAATGGCCCGGACAAAATTAAAGTATGAAAATTAACAAAGGGCAATAACTCAAAAAATAAGAACTGCAGAGTACCGGTCCTTGTGCACTGCACTTCGGGTTATTGAAAGAAGCATGCATACCAAGTTTGAAGTCAATCAGACTTATAGTGACTGAGTTATGCTCCGGACAAGCTTTAGGGGACGCCGACGCCGACAACGACAACGACGCCGCCGACACAGACGCCGCCGACAAAAGTAACCCCTATATGTCACCTTTTCAAGGCGACACAAAAACATAAATCTTAGGAAAGTAGTTTATCTGACCTTGAAAAAACATGGCCACCATGACATGTGTAAAAAACTTGTACCATGAAAATAAACATCATTTACCTATTTCTTGTGTACATGACAAACAGACAAACTTCACTGTTACACATAACAAGAGGGCCATGATGGCCCTGAGGTCGCTCACCTGTATATATGCCCCCCAACCCCCTACCCCCAACGTTGCAGGGCCAATTTAACCCAAGGGCTTTTATTTGCACAAACTTGGTAGACACCCATAAGAAGATGTTTCATGCTAAACATCTAAGCTCTAGCTCATTGGGCTTTTTAAAAGAAGATTTTTTTAAAGTTTTTACTATACACATATAGTTAAAATCAATGACCCCCGGGGTGGGGCCAATTTTGACCCCAGGGCTTTTATTTGAACAAACTTTGTAGACACTCACTAAAAGATGTTTCATGCTTAATATCTTAACTCAAGCTATTTGGGTTTTTTCAAAGAAGATTTTAAGTTTTTGCTATACACATATAAATCACTAAAAGATGTTTCATGCTTAATATCTTAACTCAAGCTATTTGGGTTTTTTCAAAGAAGATTTTAAGTTTTTGCTATACACATGTAAAGAAAATCAATGACCCCCGGGGCGGGGCCAATTTTGACCCCAGGTCTTTTATTTGAACAAACTTTGTAGACGCTCACTAAAAGATGTTTCATGCTTAATATCTTAACTCAAGCTATTTGGGTTTTTTCAAAGAAGAATTTTTAAGTTTTTGCTATACACATATAAGGAAAATCAATGACCCCCGGGGCGGTGCCAATTTTGACCCCAGGTCTTTTATTTGAACAAACTTTGTAGACGCCTATTAAAACATGTTTGATGCTAAATATCTTAGCCATAGCTCTTTGAGTTCTTTAAAAGAAGAATTTTTAAGTTTTTACTATATGCATATAGGGAAAATCAATGACCCCCCTGGGGCGGGCCAATTTTAACCCCAGGGCTTTTATTTGAACAAACTTGGTAGACACTTATTGGAACATGTTTCATGCTAAATATCTTAGCTCTAACTCTTTTGGTTCTTTAAAAGATGACTTTTTAAGTTTTTACTATATGCATATAGGGAAAATCAATGACCCCCTGTGGCGGGGCCAATTTTGACCCCAGGCCTTTTATTTGAACAAACTTGGTAGACACCTATTAGAACATGTTTGATGCTCAATATCCTAGCCATAGCTCTTTGAGTTCTTTAAAAGAAGATTTTTTAAGTTTTTACTATATGCATACAGGGAAAATCAATGACCCCCCGGGGCGGGGCCAATTTTGACCCCAGGGCTTTTATTTGCACAAACTTGGTAGACACCCATTAGAACATGTTTCATGCTAAATATCTAAGCTCTAGCTCTTTGGGTTCTTTAAAAGAAGATTTTTTTAAGTTTTCACTATATGCATATAGGGAAAATCAATGACCCCCCGGGGCGGGGCCAATTTTGACCCCAGGGCTTTTATTTGAACAAACTTGGTAGACACTCACTAGAAGATGTTTCATGCCAAATATCTAAGCTCTAGCTCTTATGGTTTTTTAAAAGAAGATATTTAAAGTGTTTTCTTTCGGTTGCCATGGCAACCAGAGTTCTGCATGGAATTAAATTCTTTGAACAATTTTTAAAGGTGACCACCAAAGGAACATTCCTGTGAAGTTTGGATGAAATTGGCTTAGTGGTTTATGAGGAGATGCCATTTAAAGTAAAAGTTTACGGACGGACGGACGGACGCCGGACGAAAAGCGATCACAAAAGCTCACCCTGTGACAGGTGAGCTATCAAAGGGCTGCAGCTCTATGGTATTTTCTGATCTTTGCAATCTAAATCATACTGACTATCTGTATGTACTTTCCTGTATAAGTTTTTCTTTGGGGTCCTCCTGGGCTCCTTGCCGCTGGGTCGGGTGGGGGCTGCGTTCATTGAATGCCGCTTTTCCTTGTCGATCTTGTTTATCATATTTTATTTTTATATACTATAATTCATCTTACGCAGCGACAGCGTTATAACAGTTTGAGATTTACATATGGAATTTTGCATGAAAAAAAATAGAATTGCCTCGACTAGGATTTGAACCATAGGCCTCTCACACCCTCAACGAGACCGCTTACCTCTGCACCACGGCGAAGTTATACATATGAACCTTGAATAAAAACGAATACATTATGTAATTCTAAATTGAGAATTTCCATTTCGTGTTTGTAATCCTTATTAATTTCGAGGTATTTTGTTCACGATAAACGTGTTGTTTAACACTGATGAAAATAATTTATCGAAAATCTTCTCGCCAAAACAGTCCGACATGTATAAATTCCACTACTCGACAGTCAGATTTATTTGTGTACTACGCTCTTGAGTATTCGGTAATCGGCATAGCTAAAAATAGCATTTTCATTGATTAAAATGATATTCATGATAATCCCAAGCTTTACG
This sequence comes from Ruditapes philippinarum, assembly GCF_026571515.1. Taxonomy (NCBI): domain Eukaryota; kingdom Metazoa; phylum Mollusca; class Bivalvia; order Venerida; family Veneridae; genus Ruditapes; species Ruditapes philippinarum. The sequence continues at coordinate 283,052 of NW_026866969.1, read as the reverse complement.
GAAATAGCCGAACATTTTTCATTGGGTAATTGGGTAAAAAAGATATTCATCCGCGAAATTTGTGATTGTAACCTCATATTTCTATTGACTAATCTAAACTTTTAATGCACTGTAATTCGTTAAATGCCTACATTAAAAATTATTCTTTCTTTTAAATTGCTGGTTTTTAAGCAGTTTTGAGTGAGAACTACTTTGCGTTGTTAGGACTGTTAGGAAATTTTGTGTTAGACCGTGGATGTTAACTATGTATTTACTGATCTTACGATCAGAAAATATAAAAAAAGGTTAGATTTTAAAGTTCGATTGTGTTTTCATTTTAATTGAAGTTCATAAGGCTATAAATGATGATTGTTTTCTTGCACTACTTTTTTACAAAAAATAATGGAGGCCATGTGCTTAGAAGGACATGAGATAAGGATTTATTTGGAGTTAAGTTTTGAAAGATTTTTGTATTTGCTGCAAAAACTAGCTTTTGTAGGCACTAAAACAGACTTTAAAAAGGATTTTGCCATTCATGAAATGTGCTTAAAGCTTTGCAACAGAATGTTTTTGGTCTTCAGAAATGTAGCACATTCAAGGTAAATATTCTTATTGTTATCATTTTTATTTTTGTTTATAATTGTCCTTAAAATATAAACCTGGAAGTGTACTTTCAAATGGTTCATCATTTTACAATAAGAGCTTTGTTGTTATATGAATTTGGGCCTACTTTCACTTTGAACAGACTTGAGTGAAAACAAACATGGCTGACAAAGCGGAATCACCTTAAGCCGTCAAGTCAGGTCATGCGATTGCCTCTTTCAGAGCGCGTCACGCGTACCAAAATCTGGAAACAAAGTGATCCCTCGGAAACATTAATCACTACAAAATAACAAGAGAATTGCAGACTCGGTTTGATTGAGTCTGTACATGAGGGATACTGAACACGTGCAACATCCCTTACGCCCCTAGCACCGGCTTGAGCGGTACTCAATTCTCAACACTTAATAGTGCCGGCATCAATGATCCCGAAGGATCAGAAAAATATAACAACACTGAAGTGAAGTACGGGACAACTTTTTACAGCTGCCACACAGCACTTGACACCTGCTGTTGTGAAGTATAAAAATCTGGAGACAAAGTGATCCCTCGGAAGCATTAATCACAACAAAATTACAAGAGAATTGCAGATTGATTGTTTGATTGAGTCTGTACATGAGGAATACTGAATAAGTACAACATCCCTCACGCCCCCTAAGTTACAATTACAAAAACCCAGATAATTTGTATATATAATATGGGTAACATGTTCCTCCAGTGTTTTTAATCCCAGGTGAATTACTTAGGTTACTGTGTCACATTGAATGTTCCATGATAACCGCCGTATGAACACATCTGCGGATGTTTCTAAATTCAAAATTTTACCATTTCTGTTTAAATGTTGAATTCTGCTTAAGCCGGTGCTAGGGGGCGTGGACGGTATTTTGCACTTGACAGTACCGTCCATGAACAGGCTCAAACAACCGAGCCTGCAACATTTTCAATCTTGTCGTGTTGGGCTTTCTTTAGGGATTCTGTATTTATCTATTTTATTGGACTTTCTGGTTTTCCTGAGGCAACCTATGCCACAACCCCTAACGGTTGGATGGACTCAGCAACATTTGTTGAATTTCTTAAGCTTCCGTTGTCCTTTCAAAATTCAAAACTATCAAGCTTTAACTGTCAGTACATACGATTATTCTACACTTTATACAACTTTGCCACATGAATTAATTAATGATAAACTAATTGCCCTTATTCAGAAAACTTTTGCACGTGAAAAAGTTACCATTCTAGCATGTTACAAAGCTTTTTATGCTAACGGTATTGTTAAGCATTATACTATGTGGACCTGTGACGAAGTTTGTACTCTTTTCTTTTACACAGCATTTATGTCATTTTTGGTTATATCCTATTTAAACTGATCATATGAATTCCTATGGGAACTAATTGTGCATTCCTGGTCGCCGATTTGTTTTTGAACTGCTATGAAAAGGATTTTATGTCGAGTCTCTCTAAAGATAAACAACAAGATGTTATAAAATAGATAAAAACAGAATCCCTTAAGAAAGCCCAACACGGCAATATTGAAAATGTTGCAGGCTCGGTTTGATTGAGCCTGTTCATGGGCGGTATTGGAAAGTGCAAGTTACCGTTAATGTGACACTTCCATGCCATTCCATGAAAAGCGGCGTATGGTCCCCAAGTAATAAAAAGTGTGTGCCCTAAACGAGAAAACAATGGGCGGAACTAAATAAAATGGAATTTTGAAAGGGGATCAGAGGTTATGAAGTCTGCGTATCACAGATAAGACGCACTTATAATTCGCATATATTTTTCCAATAAGACCAACCACACGCGTACATTCGATTATTTATTATTCATATCGATTTCGAACTAGTATGTTTTTCGTCAGTAAATAAACAGGAAGTGACGTCACACGACGTCTACGTCAAAGATCGCGGGCAATATACATTGTGACGTTACGTTATATTGAAATCCATTAAAAATCAATAAAGATGTTGATATATTTGTATATAAACATCCACGGATTATGAAATGCAAGTATTTCTTACATAAAATATATATAAAAAAACAATAATAGGAAACAACGTGAATGTTATGTAACGTGTATACATGTATAAAACACATGTATAAAACAGATGAAGTATTATATTAGAAATTGTATATATCCATTTTAAAATGGAATGTCTACGCAAAAGAACCTACAGAAATAATTAAATGTCGAATATAAAATATGATAAACAAGATCAACAATTTTTGCATTTAATCCAGATGGTGAAAACGTCTTCAGCTTATGAATCCAGTATGCCTGTTTCCGTTTTAAATAACATCTTGACTCATTCGGGTAGACATGCTATGTTATCACGTAAAACCTCTCTTTCTTTTCGGTCTCTTAAATCTTTAGATGAAGTAGCTGATAACATAGTTATCCAAACTGATCCTATATTTTATGCAGCCTACCTTATACAAAGATATACACAGCATATTTTAAGACCTCATATCGACACCTCCGCTGAACATGACAGACACTTTCTTAAAGTTACTTTTCTAAACAAAGATATTGATTTCATCGATCTTGAAAGGGGATCATATGCTATGAAATAGAGGAAAACAGAATGCATATCGCAGATAAAAATCTGGAAACAAAGTGATCCCTCGGGAGCATTAATCACAACAAAATTACAAGAGAATTGCAGACTCGGTGTGATTGAGTCTGTACATGAGGGATAATGAAATTTGCAACATCCGTCACACACCCTAGCACCGGCTTGAACGGTACTCAATTCTGAATAAATACAGAATTCTGAATAAATACAGAATCCCTAAAGAAAGCCCAACACGGCAAAATTGGAAATGTTGCAGGCTCAGTTTGATTGAGCCCGTTTATGGACGGTACTGGAAAGTGCAAGTTACCGTCCACGTTACCATTACCATTGGTTCTTGTTGCTGGGTCATTTGGGGGTTGCGTTCATTGCACGCCGCCTTTCCTTGTTGATCTTGTTTATCATATATTGGAACCACCCAACTAGAAAATGCCGAAAAGTTGAAAAACTAAAAGTACCACAAGCACAACAATAGTGTCGTGCTGAACGATCAACAAGGATCGAAAATATAACATCATTGATTAAATGTACGGGGATACTTTTTACAGCCGCCACGCGGCACAAATAACACGGATGTGATCATAAGATAGATAAATACAGAATCCCTAAAGAAAGCCCAACACGGCAAAATTGGAAATGTTGCAGGCTCGGTTTGATTGAGCCTGTTCATGGACGGTACTGGAAAGTGCAAGTTACCGTCCAAGCCCCCTAGCACCGGCTTAAGCAGAATTCAACATTTTACATCCCTCATGTACAGACTCAATCAAACCGTGTCTGCAATTCTTATGTTATTTTGTTGTGATTGATGCTTCCGAGGGATCACTTTGTTTCCAGAATTTTAAACATGAAATAGTAAAATTTTGAATTTAGAAACATCCGCAGATGTGAACAATACGGCGGTTATCATGGAACCTTCAATGTGACACTTCCGTGCCATTCCATGAAAAGCGGCGTATGGTCCCCAAGTAATAAAAAGCGTGTGCCCTAAACGAGAAGACAATGGGCGGAACTAAATAAAATGGAATTTTGAAAGGGGATCAGAGGTTATGAAATAGATAAATACAGAATCCCTAAAGAAAGCCCAACACGGCAAAATTGAAAATGTTGCAGGCTCGGTTTGATTGAGCCTGTTCATGGACGGTACTGGAAAGTGCAAGTTACCGTCCACGCCCCCTAGCACCGGCTTAAGCAGAATTCAACATTTAACATGAACTGGTAAAATTTAGAATTTTGAAACATCCGCAGATGTGTTCATATGGCGGTTATCATGGAACCTTCAATGTGACACGGTAGTGCCATTCCATGAAAAGCGGCATATGGTCCCCAAGTAAAAAAATGCGTGTGCCCTAAACGAGAAAACAATGGGCGGAACTAAATAAAATGGAATTTTGAAAGGGGATCTGAGGTTATGAAGCCTGCGTATCACAGATAGGACGTCAAAAGACAAATTTAAAAAGCAGGCAACATATCCTAAGGGTGATTCAACATTATTCAAGTAGGAATATTGGAACCACCCAACTAGAAAGTGCCAAAAAGTTGAAACTAAAAATACCACAAGCACAACAATAATGTCGTGCTGAACGATCTTCAAGGATCGAAAATATAACATCATTGATTAAATGTACGGGGAGACTTTTTACAGCCGCCACACGGCACAAATAACACGGATGTGATCATAAAATAGATAAATACAGAATCCCTAAAGAAAGCCCAACACGGCAAAATTGAAAATGTTGCAGGCTCGGTTTAATTGAGCCTGTTCATGGACGGTACTGGAAAGTGCAAGTTACCGTCCACGCCCCCTAGCACCGGCTTAAGCAGAATTCAACATTTAACATGAACTGGTAAAATTTAGAATTTTGAAACATCCGCAGATGTGTTCATATGGCGGTTATCACGGAACCTTCAATGTGACACGGTAGTGCCATTCCATGAAAAGCGGCATATGGTCCCCAAGTAAAAAAATGCGTGTGCCCTAAACGAGAAAACAATGGGCGGAACTAAATAAAATGGAATTTTGAAAGGGGATCTGAGGTTATGAAGCCTGCGTATCACAGATAAGACGTCAAAAGACAAATTTAAAAAGCAGGCAACATATCCTAAGGGTGATTCAACATTATTCAAGTAGGAATATTGGAACCACCCAACTAGAAAATGCCGAAAAGTTGAAACTAAAAATACCACAAGCACAACAATAATGTCGTGCTGAACGATCTTCAAGGATCGAAAATATAACATCATTGATTAAATGTACGGGGAGACTTTTTACAGCCGCCACACGGCACAAATAACACGGATGTGATCATAAAATAGATAAATACAGAATCCCTAAAGAAAGCCCAACACGGCAAAATTGAAAATGTTGCAGGCTCGGTTTGATTGAGCCTGTTCATGGACGGTACTGGAAAGTGCAAGTTACCGTCCACGCCCCCTAGCACCGGCTTAAGCAGAATTCAACATTTAACATGAACTGGTAAAATTTAGAATTTTGAAACATCCACAGATGTGTTCATATGGCGGTTATCATGGAACCTTCAATGTGACACGGTAGTGCCATTCCATGAAAAGCGGCATATGGTCCCCAAGTAAAAAAATGCGTGTGCCCTAAACGAGAAAACAATGGGCGGAACTAAATAAAATGGAATTTTGAAAGGGGATCTGAGGTTATGAAGCCTGCGTATCACAGATAGGACGTCAAAAGACAAATTTAAAAAGCAGGCAACATATCCTAAGGGTGATTCAACATTATTCAAGTAGGAATATTGGAACCACCATACTAGAAAGTGCCAAAAAGTTGAAACTAAAAATACCACAAGCACAACAATAATGTCGTGCTGAACGATCTTCAAGGATCGAAAATATAACATCATTGATTAAATGTACGGGGAGACTTTTTACAGCCGCCACACGGCACAAATAACACGGATGTGATCATAAAATAGATAAATACAGAATCCCTAAAGAAAGCCCAACACGGCAAAATTGAAAATGTTGCAGGCTCGGTTTAATTGAGCCTGTTCATGGACGGTACTGGAAAGTGCAAGTTACCGTCCACGCCCCCTAGCACCGGCTTAAGCAGAATTCAACATTTAACATGAACTGGTAAAATTTAGAATTTTGAAACATCCGCAGATGTGTTCATATGGCGGTTATCATGGAACCTTCAATGTGACACGGTAGTGCCATTTCATGAAAAGCGGCATATGGCCCCCAAGTAAAAAAACGCATGTGCCCTAAACGAGAAAACAATGGGCGGAACTAAATAAAATGGAATTTTGAAAGGGGATCTGAGGTTATGAAGCCTGCATATCACAGATATGACGTCAAAAGACAAACAAATATCCTAAGGGTGATTCAACATTATTCAAGTAGGAATATTGGAACCACCATACTAGAAAGTGCCAAAAAAGTTGAAACTAAAAATACCACAAGCACAACAATAATGTCGTGCTGAACGATCTTCAAGGATCGAAAATATAACATCATTGATTAAATGTACGGGGAGACTTTTTACAGCCGCCACACGGCACAAATAACACGGATGTGATCATAAAATAGATAAATACAGAATCCCTAAAGAAAGCCCAACACGGCAAAATTGAAAATGTTGCAGGCTCGGTTTAATTGAGCCTGTTCATGGACGGTACTGGAAAGTGCAAGTTACCGTCCACGCCCCCTAGCACCGGCTTAAGCCTGTGTATCACAGATATAACGTCAAAAGACAAATTTAAAAAGCAGGCAACATATCCCAAGGGTGATTCAACATTATTCAAGTAGGAATATTGGAACCACCCAACTAGAAAATGCCGAAAAGTTGAAACTAAAAGTACCACAAGCACAACAATAACACCCTGGATGAACAAGTTTTGTCACGTGACCACAAATGCAAACGCCGATTTAACATTTCAGCAAATATTTGCAGATATCTTTTTTTCCACTGCAAGCACAAACATAAGACATAGACCTTAGGATCCGGCGTAAATTAAGCTTCTATGTTATGTGTGTAGTCATTACTAGACTTTAGTAGTTTTTTCGAACACTTAGACACAAATGTTTTTTTCGCAAAGCAAACTTCGATAGGTTTTACTTTTTCCTATCATGTTTTTTTCGCTGGAAATACATTTTGAGGTAAAATAATAGAGGATATGTCTTTTTACATGCCATTCCCGTCCCTAACTCATTTATAATTCCATTAGCAAAGTTATATTTGACGTAATCCCATGTCATTCCCCGTATTGTCTAATTTGCAAACGTCGTTTGAACAAGTAAAATATGCAAACGCCGGTTGATATATAATATTTCTTGCATCTCAGACAGGATTTTCTTGTACTCTGTCTTACGGATTTAGCTCAATACAGGATTGGAGCAGTACCTCTAGACGCTTGCAGAAATCATGGTCACAAAATAGACAAATATCGTTTTTTTGTTCACCGATTTTTACATTTTTATTCATTATAATACCTAAATCGGTGTGAAAAGATGAATTAGACCTATATCAGTTCATTCCGTTGGGTGAAAAGGCAAGATTTTAGCATTTTATGATGCAAGCGCCTTGCCCGGTATGTACCGGAATACGGTATTTAGTGTGGTGCTCCAATCCTTTTTTTAGTCTCACTCATTCTTGCATATCTACCGATTACACCGGTGCTAGAAAACCCTGTCTTACACCCCCCATGTAAGACAAAATAGATAAAAGCAGAATCCCTAAAGAAAGCCCAACACGGCAACATTGAAAATGTTGGAGGCTCGGTTTGATTGAGCCTGTTCATTGACGGTACTGGAAAGTGCAAGTTACCGTCCACGCCCCCTAGCACCGGCTTAAGCAGAATTCAACATTTAAACGTGAAATAGTAAAACTTTGAATTTAGTAACATCCGCAGATGTGTTCATACGGCGGTTATCATGGAACCTTCAATGTGACACTTCCGTGCCATTCCATGAAAAGCGGCGTATGGTCCCCAATTAATAAAAAGCTTGTGCCCTAAACGAGAAAACAATGGGCGGAACTAAATAAAATGGAATTTTGAAAGGGGATCAGAGGTTATGAAGCCTGCGTATCACAGATAAGTCGCGTGCTTTAAATGACGTCACTGCCGCGCTCATTTTATGAATGAATTGCGTTCTTTTATTTCTTTGATTACCCCCCCCCCCCCCCCCTTCCCCCAGTCTCCTGTCCCCTTCCCCTTTGTGGGCCTATTATTATTATTTTCTTTGAATTCCTAATCAGTTACAAATTATTTATCATTTAATGATTAACGTGTCGTTGCCCTGTCCTTTATATGTTTGGGGTCCACCTGAGCTCCTTGCCATTGGTTCTTGTTGCTGGGTCATATGGGGGTTGCGTTCATTGAACGCCGCCTTTCCTTGTTGATCTTGTTTTTCATATTTTAGGATGACGTCACTTAACCGTTAAGAATGAAGTTGTATGCTCATACGCTACTATAAGAAAAACATGCGTAATGAGAATATCAGTTTTCGTAGTTTCTGTTCTGAAAATAATTGTAATATGCAAGAAAAAGAATCAAACACCGGCTGTCAGTGCAGACGGGAATATAGATCTATAGCTCTCGGGTAACTGTTTAGCGGGAACTCGACAGAGCCTCGTTACCGCCGTAAACAGTCACCCTCGAGCTAGATATCCCGGTCTGTACCGGCAGCCGGTGTAAGATTCTTATATTACACCCCCATGTAAGACAAGTCGCGTGCTTTAAATGATGTCATTGACACACGCCAGATCGTTCAGCACGACATTATTGTTGTGCTTGTGTTATTTTTTGTTTCAACTTTTCGGCATTTTCTAGTTGGGTGGTTCCAATATTCCTACTTGAATAATGTTGAATCACCCTTAGGATATGTTGCCTGCTTTTTAAATTTGTCTTTTGACGTCTTATCTGTGATATGCAGGCTTCATAACCTCAGATCCCCTTTCAAAATTCCATTTTATTTAGTTCCGCCCATTGTTTTCTCGTTTAGGGCACACGCAGTATTTTACTTGGGGACCATACACCGCTTTTCATGGAATGACACTACTGTGTCACATTGAAGGTTCCATGATAACCGCCGTATGAACACATCTGCGGATGTTTCTAAATTCAAAATTTCACCATTTTTAGTGTTAAAATGTTGAATTCTGCTTAAGCCGGTGGTAGGGGGCGTGGACGGTAACTTGCACTTTCCAGTACCGTCCATGAACAGGCTCAATCAAACCGAGCCTGCAACATTTTCAATTTTGCCGTGTTGGGCTTTCTTTAGGGATTCTGTATTTTATCTATTTTATGATCACATCCGGGTTATTTGTGCCGTGTGGCGGCTGTAAAAAGTCTCCCCGTACATTTAATCAATGATGTTATATTTTCGATCCTTGAAGATCGTTCAGCACGACATTATTGTTGTGCTTGTGGTATTTTTTGTTTCAACCTTTCGGCATTTTCTAGTTGGGTGGTTCCAATATTCCTACTTGAATAATGTTGAATCACCCTTAGGATATGTTGCCTGCTTTTTAAATTTGTCTTTTGACGTCTTATCTGTGATATGCAGGCTTCATAACCTCAGATCCCCTTTCAAAATTCCATTTTATTTATTTCCGCCCATTGTTTTCTCGTTTAGGGCACACGCATTCTTTTACTTGGGGACCATACGCCGCTTTTCATGGAATGACATTACTGTGTCACATTGAAGGTTCCATGATAACCGCCGTATGAACACATCTGCGGATGTTTCTAAATTCAAATTTCACCATTTTAGTGTTTAAATGTTGAATTCTGCTTAAGCCGGTGCTAGGGGGCGTGGACGGTAACTTGCAATTTCCATTACCGTCCATGAACAGGCTCAATCAAACCGAGCCTGCAACATTTTCAATTTTGCCGTGTTGGGCTTTCTTTAGGGATTCTGTATTTTATCTATTTAATGAATGAATCGCGTTCTTAGGATGACGTCATTATTCCTTTATGAATGAAAGTGTATGTTCATACGCTACTATAAGAAAAAAGTGCGATATATGTACATTCTGTTCCGAAAATATTTGACATGTAATATGCAAGTAAAAGAATCAAACACCGGCTGTTGGTACAGACGGGAATATCTAGCTCTCAGGTAACTATTAAGCGGAAACTCGACAGATATTCCGGTCTGTACCGGCAGCCGGTGTAAGATTCTTATAAACCGATGGTTATTTAAGTCAAGTTGCAAATATTACAATTCTCTGAAAAAAAGACTTCTCTCTTTTCTCCTTTTTTATTTTAAAACATTCTTCTTCTTGAATAACATTTTTTATAAAACTTCTGTATATCCCATATATATATACATGTATACATAAAACCATCTCAAAAATCAATTCCACACAAAATCCGTTGGGAATAAACTTTGATTTAACAATGTAGAAAAAATTCCATCTTCTTAGGTTGAACTATACAGCGTCGTTGAACTACACAGTGAGATCACTTCGAGTTACTTGTTTCAAATAAAATTTAACGAAGGTGTTTTCTTTTGACCAATCTGCAGCGTTGAGAATTTGGACCTAATGCTCTTGTAGAATGTGCCGTTTCGTTTTTATGTTTATCTTCATAAAATAGAGAAAAACAGAATCCCTAAAGAAAGTCCAACACAACAAAATTGAAAATGTTGCAGGCTCGGTTTGATTGAGCCAAAGTGCAAGTTACCGTCCACGCCCCCTAGCACCGGCTTAAGCAGAATTCAACATTTAACACGAAAATGGTGAAATTTTGAATTTAGAAACATCCGCAGATGCTTTCATACGACGGTTATCATGGAACCTTCAATGTGATACAGTAGTGCCATTCCATGAAAAGCGGCGTATGATCCCCAAGTAAAAGAATGCTTTTGCCCTAAACGAGAAAACAATGGGCGGAACTAAATAAAATGGAATTTAGAAAGGGGATCCGAGGTTATGATGCCTGCATATCTCAGATAAGACGTCAAAAGACAAATTTAAAAAGCAGGCAACATATCCTAAGGGTGATTATACAGTATTCAAGTAGGAATACTGGAACCACCCAAGTTGAAAATGGCCAAATACAAGAAACTAAAAATACCACAAAACATGTATACACAATAATAATGTCGTGTATTAATTCATAAAAATCTGGAAACAAAGTGATTCTTCGGAAGCATTAATATCAACAAAATAACATAAGAATTGTAGACTCGGTTTAATTGAATAGAGAAATACAGAGTCCCTAAAGAAAGCCCAACACGACAAAATTGAAAATGTTGCAGGCTCGGTTTGATTGAGCCTGTTCATGGACGGTACTGGAAAGTGCAAGTTACCGTCCACGCCCCCTAGCACCGGCTTAAGCAGAATTCAACATTTAACACACTAAAATGGTGAAATTTTGAATTTAAAAACATCCGCAGATGTGTTCATACGGCGGTTTTTATGGAACCTTCAATGTGACACAGTAGTGTCGTTCCATGAAAAGCGGCGTATGGTCCCCAAGTAAAAGAATGCGTGTGCCCTAAACGAGAAAACAATGGGCGGAACTAAATAAACTGGAATTTTGAAAGGGGATCCGAGGTTATGAAGCCTGCATATCACAGATAAGACGTCAAAAGACAAATTTAAAAAGCAGGCAATTGAGTCTGTACATGAGGGATAATGAATAAGTGCAACATCCCTCACGCCCCCTAGCACCGGCTTGAGCGGTACTCAATTCTCAACACTTTATAGTGCTGGCATCAATGATCCCGAAGGACCAGAAAATATAACAACACTGAAGTGAAGTACGGGGCAACTTTTTACGGCTGCCACACGGCACTTGACACCTGCTGTTGTGAAGTACAAAAATCTGGAAACAAAGTGATTCTTCGGAAGCATTAATATCAACAAAATAACATAAGAATTGCAGACTCGGTTTAATTGAGTCTGTACATGAGGGATAATGAATAAGTGCAACATCCCTCACGCCCCCTAGCACCGGCTTGAGCGGTACTCAATTCATAAGCCTCTTGAATGGTTTTAAGAATATTTGAAGCCAAAGTTTGTGAAGAAGCTTTAGAATGAGGTACATTAATTGTCAGAAATAAACTTGTTTAATCTTTACGTCTGAAGAATTTAGTTCTTTTAAGATAGATAGCAAATGCTCTTCTTGGATGGTCTTAAAAGCTGGTACAAATATTTTTGCTGATGAATGACCAGGTCTTTCCTGTTTAGTCAAACCTTGTCTGCTAAGTTTCCCCATCTGCCTTCACAGAAATAGCTCCTCCTAATGTTAACGCTTGAAGGGGGCTAGCTCCCCTGGATGTCGTGATAGCTGTAAGAAAAACAACTTGTCTTTGCCCTGTCCTGTTTTTGTTTGGGGTCCCCCTGGGCTCCTTGCCATTGGTTCTTGTTGCTGGGTCGTGTGGGGGTTGCGTTCATTGAGCGCCGCCTTTCCTTGTTGATCTTGTTTGTCGTATTTTATTGATGATTGATGGATCATTGATGCCAGCACTATTGAGTGTTGAGAATAGAGTACCGCTCAAGCCGGTGCTAGGGGGCGTGAGGGATGTTGCACTTCATTATCCTTCATGTACAGACTCAATCAAACCGAGTCTGCAATTCTTATGTAATTCTGCAATTCTTATGTAATTTTGTTGTGATTAATGCTTCCGAGGGATCACTTTGTTTCCAGATTTTTATACTTCACAACAGCAGGTGTCAAGTGCTGTGTGGCAGCTGTAAAAAGTTGCCCCGTACTTCACTTCAGTGTTGTTATATTTTTCTGGTCCTTCGGGATCATTGCTGCCAGCACTATTGAGTGTTGAGAATCGAGTACCGCTCAAGCCGGTGCTAGGGGGCGTGAGGGATGTTGCACTTATTCATTATCCTTCATGTACAGACTCAATCAAACCGAGTCTGCAATTCTTATGTAATTTTGTTGTGATTAATGCTTCCGAGGGATCACTTTGTTTCCAGATTTTTATACTTCACAACAGCAGGTGTCAAGTGCTGTGTGGCAGCTGTAAAAAGTTGCACCGTAGTTCACTTCAGTGTTGTTATATTTTTCTGGTCCTTCGGGATCATTGATGCCAGCACTATTGAGTGTTGAGAATCGAGTACCGCTCAAGCCGGTGCTAGGGGGCGTGAGGGATGTTGCACTTATTCATAATCCTTCATGTACAGACTCAATCAAACCGAGTCTGCAATTCTTATGTAATTTTGTTGTGATTAATGCTTCCGAGGGATCACTTTGTTTCCAGATTTTTATATGTTAAAAATTCAATTGATGTTTTTCTCAAAGGTTCAAAAGGAAATGTTTGTAGTGAACTAAGAACTTTAGGCAAATCCCATTCAGGCAACAACTTTGTTACAGGAGTTCTTAAATTGAATAATTGATGGACTTTTATATGTTTCTACATGATCATTTTAGTGTTTTACTTATTTAACCTTTTGTAACCATGACAACTGTTAGAATGTTACTTGGCGGGGATTCATTTTATTTACACTGTCTCGTTTATAGGAACATGGTGGGGCTAAGAGCGAGGTTTGGTGCACCATTAACCGGTTTAAACTCCCCAGCAGTCATTATTATGCTGCTGACCGTTCCAAGGCGGCGCCCCACTGTGTTCCTCAGATGTATGTCTATGTTGTTTCATACTGTTTTGGTGACACTTTTGCTTGTGTCCCTTGTTGTTTTCTCGTCTACGGTAAGTATCTTCCCCATTGCCTCTAGTTTTTATTTCTTTGATTAACGCCCCCCCCCCCCTTCCCCTTTGTGGGCCTATTATTATTTTCTTTGAATTCCTAATCAGTTACAAATTAATTATCATTTAATGATTAACGTGTCGTTGCCCTGTCCTTTTTATGTTTGGGGTCCGCCTGGGCTCCTTGCCATTGGTTCTTGTTGCTGGGTCATATGGGGGTTGCGTTCATTGAACGCCGCCTTTCCTTGTTGATCTTGTTTTTCATATTTTAATTATCTGATAACAAACGGATGTTGACCAATAGGTGTGCTATCTACTAGAGGTAAAAATGCAGATAAAATAGAGCGGTAACCTACTATAAACCTTTATTGTACAGATCTGATACAAACTCAGCACAAGTATTTAAGGATGCTGTGAAGGAATCAATATTCTTTTAACGACACCATATCATAAATTGTCTTAATTTACTGGAGTAATCTTTCTGAGTACCAGTTCTCCAGCTGGTTGTTAGAAGTTTTGAAAAAACCCTTTTCTCTAAACTGTCTGTCGATAGCAACCATGCAGTCAATTTCAGAACACCTGGATTTGGATGACATATCTGAGATTTTGGTTGTTGTAACACGTTTGTAACCAGTAGAAGACATAACGGTTGAGCTTCCGACAGATTCAATAAATCTGGAAACAATGGGCGTAGTGGACAGAATGTTATTAGAAACAGTTTGCAATGAAATTGTTTAATATGATGAAGAACTCTGGAAATAAGACTTATAATGCTTCCGAGGGATCACTTTGTTTCCAGAATTTTGTACTTCACAACAGCAGGTGTCAAGTGCCGTGTGGCAGCCGTAAAAAGTTGCCCCGTACTTCACTTCAGTGTTGTTATATTTTGTGGTCTTTCGGGATCATTGATGCCAGCACTATAAAGTGTTGAGAGTTGAGTACCGCTCTACCGCTCAAGCCGGTGCTAGGGGGCGTGAGGGATGTTGCACTTATTCATTATCCCTCATGTACAGACTCAATCAAACCGAGTCTGCAATTCTTATGTTATTTTGTTGTGATTAATGCTTCCGAGGGATCACTTTGTTTCCAGAATTATATAGTTCAGCGTTCATAAAGACATCAACGGGTGCTTGCATATATTTCAAATGACCAACCGACGTTTGCCCATTTTACATAATCAAACGACGTTTGCAAAATCGACAATAGGTGGAAAACATGGGTTTATCTCGAATATAACATTGCTAATGAAATTATGAATAAGTTAGGTACGAAAATTACTTGTAAAAAACATATATCTTCTATTATTTTCCCTCAACATAGGTTTCCAGTGAACAAAAAAAGATTAGAAAAGGTAAAATCGGCGTTTGCCTACCAAAAAGGAAATTTGTGTCGAATAGTTCTAAAAAATATGATAAACAAGATCGACAAGGAAAGTCGGCATTCAATGAACGCAGCCCCCACCCGACCCAGCGGCAAGGAGCCCAGGAGGACCCCAAAGAAAAACAGGAAAGGGCACAAGGCCAGAAAACATAATAAGTAACTGATAAGGAACTAAAAGAAAACAAATAAATGATTTAATATAAGGCCCATAATGTCAAAAGACGCAAGGGAAGGGGACATGAGACACGGGGAAGGGGGGGGGATAAAATAAATAAAAACTAGGGACAAAGGGAAGATACTTACCGTAGACGAGAAACAACAAGAGACACGAGCAAAAGTGTCACCAAAACAGCATAAAACAACAAAGACATACATCTGAGGAACACAGAGGGGCGCCGCCTTGGAACGGTCAGCAGCATAATAATGACTACTGGGGAGTTTAAACCGGTTAATGGTGCACCAAACCTCGCTCTTAGCCCCACCATGTTCCTATAAACGAGACAGTGTAAATAAAATGAATCCCCGCCAAGTGAAATTCTAACAGTTGTTATGGTTACAAAAGGTTAAATAAGTAAAACACCAAAATGATCATGTAGAAACATATAAAAGTAAACCCAATGACCATAACAAAAGTACTCGATGTCTTAAAGGAAGACAGAGCAACAAGAAAATCACCTACAAGGGCCCGACGAAGCAAGACAGAAGACAAACATTAAGACAATTCAGTCCCAACGGGCTTTAAGAACTGCCCATCATATAGTCTCCCACTTGGTCCGTCAGATGTAATCAAAAGAGGAAAGCGTAGTGTCCAACTGTAAATGGGTTGAACACTAAGCATGCGGTATGTCTTAAAATAGTAGGGTCATAACCCCTTTTAATAAAACGTTTAATAATTTTAGTAAACACAACAGAAAAATTACAATGACCCAAGATCTTACGAAGTTTGTAAACAACATCACAGAAGCCTCGTAATTACTACATATATAAAACAAGTAAAAAATTGCTGGGAAATGCAGCAATATGATTGTCACGGCGAAAAACAACAACAACAAAAAAAAAAAACCAACCCCCACACACAAAAAAAAAAAAAAACAACAAAAAAAACCCAGTTAAATATATTGATAAGGTATCTCCAAATCTAGCATTGATTTGAATTGACATGTTAACTTGTTTTCAGAAGGTTTTTAAAATATCATAATCATGTAACTTGTTACAAGAGCCATGTTGTATATGTAGTAGAGCAGAATAATTATCATTCTTATGTACTGCATACCTCTCGAGTGAGATTTATCCACCTATGGAAGGTTCATGTTGATATCTCAAAGGCCTTTGTAATTATGCTATGGACAAAAATTAAGTATGAAAAATAACACAAAGGGGCAATAAAACTGAAAAATAATGCACGGTAGGTTTTAAAATGTCTTGTGTGCTGCACTCCTCCTCAATGAGATCTATCCACCTAATAAGTTTCAAGTTGATACCTCTAACACCTTTTGAGATTTTATTATTATTATTATTATTATTATTAATACCACATTTCTATTGCACTCTTTTTCATAAATAATAAATTTCAAGAGTGCTTTACATAAATCCGGATTAAACATAACCATATATATAAGACATAATGAAGCAACATTAATTAAGTAACCTATTTAAACAATAATGATAATCTAAAAACCAGTAAAGGATGTAAGAAATTACAGAACGACATTTAGTTTAAAATCAAGCTCAATTAATAATAATTGAGATAAGCTCCGGACAAAAAGTATGAAAAAATAACAATTGGCAATAACTAAACAAAATATAAAGGGTATTATTGCTTGCGCACAACATTCCTCGCCCAATATGATCAATCCCACCTATAAAGTTTCATGTTGACATTTTCAAATACTTTTCAGGAGATTATTGCTCCACTCAGTGAAAAAATTTAGTCTGGGGAAAATAACAAAGGGCAATACTCAAAAAATTATTGAAGGGTAGAGTTATCACTCTTTGGCAACTGCATACCTCCTGAGTCCTCCTCAAAAAATCTTCCACCTATAAATTTCTGTTAAATCTCAAAAGCTTTTTAGTTATACCCGGGACAAAAAATAAAGTATAAAAAAACAAAAGGGGCAAAAAAACTAAAAAAAAAAAAAAAATCCGATGTTATCATTCATGTGCTGCAATGCCCCCCAAAAAAAAATCTATCCCCCTATGAAGTTTAAGTTGTTACCTCTAACTTTTTATTTTAGATAAGTCCGAAAAAAATTTGGAAAATAACAAAAGGGCAAAAAACTCAAACATTAAAAGGATAGTTTTATCATTTTTGGCACAACATTCCTCCCAAAAAAATCTATCCACCTATAAAGTTTCATGTTGCATTTCAAAGACTTTTTTAAAGATTATCTCCATGAGGGAAAAAATTATATGAAAATAACAAAGGCAAATAACTAAAAATTAGAAGGTAGATTTATCACCTTTTCACTTCATATCTCCTGATAAATCTGTCCACCTTTGAAGGTTCATGAAATTTTCTCAAAGGCTTTTTTGGTTAACCCGGAAAAATTAAGTATGAAAAAAAACAAAAGGAAAATAACTAAAAAATAATCACGTTAGTATCATTCTAGTGTGCGCACTTCTCATCAAAAGGCTATCCACCTAAAAAATTTTTTCAGTTTTTCCCTCTACCACTTTTTAGATTTTCCCCGGACAAAAAGAAAGGGAAAAAAAACAAATTAAATAACTCAAAAATATAAAGGTTAGATTATCATTCTTCGCAAAACATTCATCCCAAAAAACTATCTACCTATAAAGTTTTACTTTTACTTCAAAGTTTTTTTTTTATTAATTTATGCTCCACTCGGTAAAAAAATTAAGTATGAAAAAATAACACAAGAGCAATAACTCAAAATTTAGAAATTTACATTATCACTGCTTGCATTGCACACCTCCTGGTGAATCTACCACATGAAGTTTTCAGTTGATATCTCAAAGGCTTTTTGCTGTGGACAAAAAATTGTCAGTTTGAATAATAAACAAAGGGGCAACAATGAAATAAATATGCGGTGAGTTATCTTCATTCTTGTGCACGCACTTTTCCTAAATATGATTTTATCACAAATAAGTTTCCAAGTTAAAACCTCCACCTATGAAGTTTTCAAATTGATACTTTTGGATATGCTCCGGACAAAAATTAGATGACGTCGGAAAGGACAGACGGACGGAATGGAGACTAATTCTATATCCGTCTTTCGGCGGGGGGTAATAAACATTTTTCTTTTCATATCCTGAAGGAAACTCAGAATTTTGCTCACAATAACGTGACATGAATTCTGAATTTGAATTTTTGATTGTTGTGGTAAAAAACTGACTTTAAGGACCAAAATTAAGTTAATTTTACAACCTGGTATGGTGAATGTTAATTGTTGGAAACGCATATAGAAAAACCAAGTCTCATTTAGAGAATTTGCGCAAGAAAAAAATGAAATTATAAAACAAGAGGCCATTATGGTCCTGAGTCGCTCACCAGAAACAACTGTTTTTTCAGTGTTGGAAAATTAATTTTCAAAAGAACTTGCTGAAAGGCAAAAGTCCACTCTTTCGGCAGTTCAGCTCGATCAACTTTAACTTGCCCGTTTATAATATACTTTCACACACTGATTGTTTTGCTTTTTTCTTCATAATAAACAATAGACACTAAGATGCCCTAGATGAACTCTCTAACCCATCATTTCATTATTCACTGTAAAAATTTAATATTTTTTGCCCTTATTTTTGGAAAGGATTTGTTAAAATATTATGTTGCAAGTGGTTCCTATGAGACTATGTATAATAAATGCAGAACAAACTGACCACTAGAGCAGGATTAATTTTGATTGGCAATTTTTTTAAAAACTTTTTTTGAATGAAACACACAAAATGTCACATGCAAAACATTAAGGTGTAGTTGTTTGAAGTTCACAGTTTGGGACAATTTTTTTTATACATTCGTATGGTAACATAACGTACCTCAAAAAAGACAATAGTCAAACATTGTAAAAAATATGAAAAGTAGGCCAGTTAATATCAAAATTCAATTCAGCATCAGAAAATTTACACCCCTGTCCAAATTTTAAGTCTGTATGTCAAGAACACAAGAATGAAGTCAAATTTATATCAAAAATATCAAAAGTAGTTCAGTTGATATCAAAATTCATTTCGACTCAGAATTTACAAAAACCTGGTCAACATTTAAAATCTGAATGTCAAAATACAAACAGTAGGTCAAATGATGTCAGAATACCTAAAGTAGGTCAGCTGGTATCAAAAATTGAATTAACATCAAAAATACACAAATTACACCCATATTCCAAATTTCAAAGGTCTTAGACAAAAAAGTAGTAAAACGATATCAAATATATCAAAAATGTTTTCATATCAAAATTCAATTCAGAAACAAGAAAATTAAACCCCCTTGTCCCTTTAATGCAACAACAAAAATGAAAAAATTACAATTTTTTACCAAAATGGTATTGAGCAGATAAACTTTCTTTATAGTAAAGTACAGGAGAAACAAATTTTATGTTTTTCTTTAGGGCCTATTTTTTCCTCGTTATGACCTACAAACTGACCTTCAAATGATGCAGTAGTCTCCATTCTAGAGCTGAAATATATTTACACATCATAAACAGGTTCATGACCCAAGCCAATGAAATTTTATGAAATTCTTGCTGAAAATGTCTTATTTGGATAAAAGAATGAATATACTATGTACAGGAAACTGTCATATGCTATTAGAGGCAATGTAAAGATGTCTTTTCTATAAAAAAAAAAAGAAAAAAAAAAAGTTTTTGTAATGACACTATCATTATATTTATACTGTGACCACGAATAGTGTTAAGAGTTTTAAACATACATATCTACTTTTGTGTGAAGTCAAAACACGTATATTCATATTTATATTTATAAGGAGACTGTGTATCCATTGTCAATATTTTTTTTTATATTGAAATTAGAGCTTAGAATATCTTTAAACTTTAAATTTAAAAAATGCTAGTGCATTTAAGCTTTTAGCTTTAACAGGACCAATCAAACTAATATGAGCAAACTTGATTAAAGACTACCCAAGAATTGCTACAGACAAAGTTTTGGTGATCATCCATCAATGTGGTTCTGTAGAAGAAAATGTCTAAAGGTTTTCTATTTTAAGCCATAGTGACCCCTAAAAGGGGCCAATCAAATTAATATGAGCAAACTTGATAAAAGACTACCTAAGGATGCTACAGACAAAGTTTGGTGATCATCCATCAATTAGTTCTGTAGAAGAAGACGTTTAAAGGTATTTCTTTTTTTAGCTATAGCAGCCCCTACAAGGGGCCAATCAAATTAATATGAGCAAACTTGATAAAAGACTACCCAAGAATGCTACAGACAAAGTTTGGTGATCATCCATCAATTGGTTCTGTAGAAGAATTGTCTAAAGGTTTTTTTCCATTTTTAGCCCTAGTGCCAATCAAATTAATTATGAGCAAAACTTGATAAAAAGACCTACCTAAGGATGCTACAGACAAAGTTTGGTGATCATCCATCCATTAGTTCTGTAGTAGAAGATGTTTAAAGGTTTTTTCTATTTTTTAGCTCTGCTGAACCTAAAAGGGCCAATTGAAATGACATGAGCAAATTTAAGTGTGACTATCACAAGGATTCTACAGACCAAATTTAGTTAAATCTGCCCAGCAGTTTCAGAGAAGAAGATGATTGTTGATGCATGACGACGGACGACGGAGTATCCCCCTTTGATAATAATAGCTCACCCTGAGCCTTCGGCTCTGGTGAGCTAAAAAAAGAAGACAATTTAAGTTCTTAATTGCAAATATAGAAACTTAGGAATGTAATGTTCAAAAAGACATTTTTACACATGAAAAGATTCACTCCGAGAGAGACATAGATCCGACATGAGAACACATTAGTCCAAAATATGTCGTCCCTTCGTGTTTTTCGCATTTTCGCATTTTGAGGCGAAGACGCGAAAATATTTGGATGGCGTTAATCAGCCACCATAATAATCATTCAAGGCGAATTTCTCAAGCATGTCGAAAGGATGTCCGGAAATGTTTAATATAAACGCTGATATTTCGTGTGTTGATAAAAATACGTTTAATTCTATTATGGTTTGAAAAAAAAACTGTTTCTATGTAACTTTTCACGGAAATGGGCTGTACAATGATACGTAAAAACAATAAAATGTCGGCTGTAGAAATCGAAAGGCATTTTGTCACGTGACTTTTGCCCATGCTACCGAAAACTACCCATCACAATATCACGGCGTTGAGACGCCGTGAAAATAAAAGTCAATTAACGCCGCGGTCCTAGGTCTAGTCATAATTTTTGATGCAGTAGAAAAAAAAAGGTATTTCAAAATAATTACCTGAAATCGGGTCCTAATGCTGAAAATGTAAAAATCGGCGTTTGCATTTGTGGTCACGTGACAAAACTGGACTTTCTTTAGGGATTCTGCATTTATCTATTTTATTGTTCATCCAGGGTGAATAATGTCGTGCTGAACGATCTACAAGGATCGAAAATATAACATCATTGATTAAATGAATTAATTGAACACTTAATAGTGCTGGCATCAATGATCCCGAAGGACCAGAAAAATATAACAATACTGAAGTGAAGTACGGGCTGCTTTTAAAAGACGTCAAAAGACAAATTTAAAAAGCAGGCCAAATATCCTAAGGGTAATTCAACAGTATTCAAGTGAGGAATACTGGAACCACCCAACAAGAAAACAGCCCAATAGAAGAACTAAATTACCACAGCACGAAAACAAATCGGCGACCAGGGATGCAACACAATGTATATTTCCCGCACACGCATGTTTTACACGGGAAAAAGTTACCTTTCTAGCATGTAATTCGAACAAAGCTTTTTTTACTAACGGTATTGTTAAACATTATACCATGTGGACCTGTGACGAAGTTTGTAGAGCACTCTCTTTTCTTTTAGACAACATTTATGTCAGGTTTGGTAATACCCTATTTAAACAGATCATAGGAATTCCTATGGGTACTAATTGTGCACCCCTGGTCGCCGATTTGTTTTTGTACTGCTATGAAAGAGACTTTATGTTGAGTCTCTCGGAAGAGAAACAACAAGATGTTATAGTCGCATTTAATAATACTTCCAGATACCTTTTGATGATATTTTTAATTTAGATAATCCTTATTTTGATCAAATGGTGTCTGACATTTATCCGCATGAACTACAACTTAATAAAAACGAACTCTTGAAATTTTAGTACATCATTTTTGGATCTTCATATTACTATCAACAATAATTCTATTCACACGAAAAATTTATGATAAAAGAGATGACTTTGACTTTGTATAGTTAATTATCCACATTTGGATGGAGATGTACCCATGCAACATCCTACGGGGTTTATGTTTCTCAGTTAATAGATTCGCTAGAGCTTGTAACAACGTAAAGGATTTCAACGAGCGGAATATTTTTATTACCAGCAAGCTTCTAAAACAGGGCTACCGCTATCATAAATTACGGAAATATTTTACTAAATTTTACAATCGTAACTTTGATTTAATTTCTAAGTTCAATAGTGATTTAAAAACTCTTCTGCGACAAGGGATTAGCCAGCCTGGATTTTATGGCGATGTGGTTTACAAACTTCGTAAGATTTTGGGTCATGGTAATTTTTCTGCTGTTTTTACTAAAATTATTAAACGTTTTATTAAAAGAGGTTATGACCCTACTATTTTAAGACATACTGCATGTTTAGTGTTCAACCCTTTTACAGTTGGACACTACGCTTTCCTCTTTTGATTGCATCTGACGGACCAAGTGGGAGACTCTATGATGGATAGTTCGTAAAGCCCTTTGGGACTGAATTGTCTTAAAATAGATAAATACAGAATCCCTAAAGAAAGCCCAACACGGCAAAATTGAAAATGTTGCAGGCTCGGTTTGATTGAGCCTGTTCATGGACGGTACTGTAAAATGCAAACTACCGTCCACGCCCCCTAGCACCGGCTTAAGCAGAATTCAACATTTAAACGTGAAATAGTAAAATTTTGAATTTAGAAACATCCGCAGATGTGTTCATACGGCGGTTATCATGGAACCTTCAATGTGACACTTCCGTGCCATTCCATGAAAAGCGGCGTATGGTCCCCAAGTAATAAAAAGCGTGTGCCCTAAACGAGAAAACAATGGGCGGAACTAAATAAAATGGAATTTTGAAAGGGGATCAGAGGTTATGAAGCCTGCGTATCACAGATAAGACGTCAAAAGACAAATTTAAAAAGCAGGCAACATATCCTAAGGGTGATTCAACATTATTCAAGTAGGAATATTGGAACCACCCAAGAAGAAAATGCCGAAAAGTTGAAACTAAAAATACCACAAGCACAACAATAATGTCGTGCTGAACGATCTTCAAGGATCGAAAATATAACATCATTGATTAAATGTACGGGGAGACTTTTTACAGCCGCCACACGGCACAAATAACACGGATGTGATCATAAAATAGATAAATACAGAATCCCTAAAGAAAGCCCAACACGGCAAAATTGAAAATGTTGCAGGCTCGGTTTGATTGAGCCTATTCATGGACGGTACTGTAAAATGCAAACTACCGTCCACGCCCCCTAGCACCGGCTTAAGCAGAATTCAACATTTAAACGTGAAATAGTAAAATTTTGAATTTAGAAACATCCGCAGATGTGTTCATACGGCGGTTATCATGGAACCTTCAATGTGACACTTCCGTGCCATTCCATGAAAAGCGGCGTATGGTCCCCAAGTAATAAAAAGCGTGTGCCCTAAACGAGAAAACAATGGGCGGAACTAAATAAAATGGAATTTTGAAAGGGGATCAGAGGTTATGAAGCCTGCGTATCACAGATAAGACGTCAAAAGACAAATTTAAAAAGCAGGCAACATATCCTAAGGGTGATTCAACATTATTCAAGTAGGAATATTGGAACCACCCAACTAGAAAATGCCGAAAAGTTGAAACTAAAAATACCACAAGCACAACAATAATGTCGTGCTGAACGATCTTCAAGGATAATGTTCGTCTTCTGCCTTGCTTCGTCGGGCCCTTGTAGGTGATTTTCTTGTTGCTCTGTCTTCCTTTAGGACATTGAGTACTTTTGTTATGGTCATTGGGTTTACTTTTATATGTTTCTACATGATCATTTTAGTGTTTTACTTATTTAACCTTTTGTAACCATGACAACTGTTAGAATTTCACTTGGCGGGGATTCATTTTATTTACACTGTCTCGTTTATAGGAACATGGTGGGGCTAAGAGCGAGGTTTGGTGCACCATTAACCGGTTTAAACTCCCCAGCAGTCATTATTATGCTGCTGACCGTTCCAAGGCGGCGCCCCCACTGTGTTCCTCAGATGTATGTCTATGTTGTTTCATACTGTTTTGGTGACACTTTTGCTTGTGTCCCTTGTTGTTTTCTCGTCTACGGTAAGTATCTTCCCCATTGCCTCTAGTTTTTATTTCTTTGATTAACCCCCCCCCTTCCCCCGGTCTCCTGTCCCCTTCCCCTTTGTGGGCCTATTATTATTTTCTTTGAATTCCTAATCAGTTACAAATTATTTATCATTTATTCATTAACGTGTCGTTGCCCTGTCCTTTTTATGTTTGGGGTCCGCCTGGGCTCCTTGCCATTGGTTCTTGTTGCTGGGTCATATGGGGGTTGCGTTCATTGAACGCCGCCTTTCCTTGTTGATCTTGTTTTTCATATTTTACTTGGGGACCACATGCCGCTTTTCGTGGAATGACACTTGGGTGTCACATTGAAGGTTCCATGATAACCGCCATATGAACACATCTGCGGATGTTTCGAAATTCAAAATTGTACCAACTAATGTTAAATGTTGAATTCTGCTTAAGCCGGTGCTAGGGGGGCGTGGACGGTAGTTTGCACTTGACAGTACCGTCCATGAACAGGCACAATCAAACCGAGTCTGCAACATTTTCAATTTCGAAAATATGGTCATAATTTTTCATATGGTCCCCAAGTAAAGAAAAGAAAGAAACGAAATGGAAGTTTGAAAGGGGATCAGAGGTTATGAAATAGATGAATACAGAATCCCTAAAGAAAGCCCAACACGGCAAAATTGAAAATGTTGCAGGCTCGGCCTGATTGAGCCCGTTCATGGACTGTTCTGGAAAGTGCAAGTTACCGTCCACGCCCCCCAGCACCGGCCCAAGCAGAACTCAACATTTAAACATGAAATAGTAAACTTTTGAATTTAGAAACATCCGCAGATGTGTTTATACGGCGGTTATCATGGAACCTTCAATGTGACATTTCCGTGCCACTCCATGAAAAGCGGCGTATGGTCCCCAAAATATGATAAACAAGATCGACAAGGAAAGGCGGCATTCAATGAACGCAGCCCCCATCCGACCCAGCAACAAGCGTCAGCGGCAAGGAGCCCAGGAGGACTCCAAAGAAAAACAGGACAGGGCACAAGGCAGAGCACGGGCAGGCAAACCACTACATCAGAATACATAATTAATAAGTAATAAAGAGTAATAAAAAGCATGTGCCCTAAACGAGAAAACAATGGGCGGAACTAAATAAAATGGAATTTTGAAAGGGGATCAGAGGTTATGAGGCCTGCGTATCATAGATAAAGCCTGCATAGCACAGATAAAACGTCAAAAGACAAATTTAAAAAGCAGGCAATATATCCTAAGTGTGATTAGACAGTATTAAATTAGGAATACTGGAACCACCCAAATTGAAAAAGGCCAAATAAAAGACAATAAAATACCACATAACATGTAAACACAACAACTATGTCGTACTGAACGATCTTCAAGGATCGAAAATAAAACATCTTTGATTAAGTGTACGTGGCAAATTTTTACGGCCGCCACAAGGCACAAAAAACACTGATGTGACCATAATATAGAGAAAAACAGATCCCTAAAGAAAGCCCAACACTGCAAAATTGAAAATGTTGCAGGCTCGGTTTGATTGAGCCTGTACATGGACGGTACTGGAAAGTGCAAATTACCGTCCACGCCCCCTAGCACCGGTCTAAGCAGAATTCAACATTTAAACATGATATAGTAAAATTTTGAATTTAGAAACATCCGCAGATGTGTTCATACGGCGGTTATCATGGAACCTTCAATGTGACACGTCCGTGCCATTCCATGAAAAGCGGCGTATGGTCCCCTAGTAATAAAAAGCGTGTGCCCTAAACGAGAAAACAATGGGCGGAACTAAATAAAATGGAATTTTGAAAGGGGATCAGAGGTTATGAAGCCTGCGTATCACAGATAAGACGTCAAAAGACAAATTTAAAAAGCAGGCAACATATCCTAAGGGTGATTCAACATTATTCAAGTAGGAATATTGGAACCACCCAACTAGAAAATGCCGAAAAGTTCAAACTATAAATACCACAAGCACAACAATAATGTTGATTGAGCCTGTTCATAGACGGTACTGGAAAGTGCAAGTTTGAAGTAGATACAATCAGAAAAAAGTTATTAAAAAAAACAACAATTTTTTTCATGAAAATTCTAAGTTCAAGGGAGGAAATTCTGATAAATTTTATGCTAGAGTTAAAAACCTTGTCACATATGATGTGGTTGATGACCAGAAACTTATATTTAAAGTTTGAAGAAAATATTTTAAGAAATAAAGAACTTATAGTGAAAAAAACGTTAAAACCAGAATCAGAAATCTTGAAATTCAGTCTATTTGTTGCCATAGCAACCAGAATTTTCAATATAGTAAGAAAAGAAAAGAATGTGCATAATCTCCAGACTGCCATCTACTCATATTTCAAGTTTCATAAAAAATATTCAGTACTTTATGCGTTATCACTGGATCCAGGTTATGTGTAAAATTTGCCATATTTTCAGTCTATTTGTTGCCATAGCAACCAGAATTTTCAACATAGGAAGAAAAGAAAAAGACGTGCATAATCTCCATACTGCCATCTATCCATATATCAAGTTTCATAATATTTTTTCAGTACTTTTTGCGTTATCGCGGGATCCAGTTTTGTGGACGGACAGACGGACGGAGGCTGAGGGTAAACCTAAAGTCCCCTCCGGTAAACCGGTAGGGGACTAAAAAGCAGGCAACATATCCTAAGGGTGATTGGACAGTATTCAAGTAGGAATATGATAAACAAGATCAACAAGGAAAGGCGGCGTTCAATGAACGCAACCCCCATATGACCCAGCAACAAGAACCAGTGGCAAGGAGCCCAGGCGGACCCCAAACAAAAACAGGACAGGGCAAAGACAGAGCACGGACAGGTTAATCACTAAATGATAAATAATTTGTAACGGATTAGTAATTCAAAGAAAACAAATAAATGATTGAAAATGGCCCACAAAGTCAAAGAGGAAGGGGACAGGAGACCGGGGGAAGGGGGGAGGGGTTTAATCAAAGCAATAAAAACTAGGGGTAATAGGGAAGATACTTACCGTAGACGAGAAAACGACAAGGGACACAAGCAAAAGTGTATACTGGAACCACCCAAGTTGAAAAATGCCAAATAGTAGAAACTAAAATACCAACACAACAACTATGTCGTGCTGAACGATCTTCAAGGATCGAAAATAACTATAACATCTTTGATTAAATGTACGGGGAGCCTTTTTACGGCCGCCACACGGCACAATTAACACTGATGTGACAATCAGTTATCGCTATCATAAATTGCGTAAATATGTTACTAAAAAAAATCTGGAAACAAAGTAAACTCTCGGAAGCATTATTCACAACAAAATTACATAAGAATTGCAGACTCGGTTTGATTGAGTCTGTAAATGAGGGAAAATGAATAAGTACAACATCCCTCACGCCCCCTAGCACCGGCTTGAGCGGTAGGAGTTGGACGCTACGCTTTCTTCTTTTAATTACATCTGACGGACTAAATTCTGGAAACAAAGTGATCCCTCGGAAGCATTAATCACAACAAAATAACATAAGAATTGCAGACTCGGTTTGATTGAGTCTGTACATGAGGGATAATGAATAAGTGCAGCATCCCTCACGCCCCCTAGCACCGGCTTGAGCGGTACTCAATTCTCAACACTTTATAGTGCTGGCATCAATGATCCCGAAGGACCAGAACATATAACAACACTGAAGTGAAGTACGGGGCAACTTTTAACGGCTGCCACACGGCACAACAGTCGGAGACTATGATGGATAGTTCTTAAAGCCCTTTGGGACTGATTATGCCCCCATCAAAGTGGGGAGCATATAGCTTTGCACTTGTCCACCAGGCCGAGCAAACATTTTGGGTTTAGGGGCTTTATAACAGTAAAGAGAACAAAAGAGAACAATAGGTTCATTCCGTGATCAAAGCGTTTATGGGCTAGTAGCCCTTAAGAAAACAAAGAAAATAGCCCTTAAAATATGATAAACAAGATCGACAAGGAAAGGCGGCGTTCAATGAACGCAGCTTAACCCAAAATGTTGGGACGTCCGTACGTCCCGAAATCTTGTGAACGCAACTCCTCTTAAACCGGATGGCAGATTTTGCTTAAACTTCCAGGGAATAACAGTCTTAATGTGTAGATGGCAGTAAAGGAAGGAATTTTTGCTGCGACCAAATTTAACAGAATTATGGCCCTTTGTTGATTTTTTCACTATATACTATGTAGAAATTTTGTGAACGAAACTCCTCTTAAACCGGATGGCAGATTTTGCTTAAACTTCTAGGGATGAACAACCTTAATGTGTAGATGGTAGTACAGGAAGGAATTTTAGCTGCGATCAATTGTAACTAACAGAGTTATGGCCCTTTGTTGATTTTTTTACTATATACTATGTAGAAATTTTGTGAACGCAACTCCTCTTAAACCGGATGGCCGATTTTGCTTAAACTTCCGGGGATGAACAACCTTAAAGTGTAGAAAGTAATGGAAGGAATTTTTGCTGCGACCAAATTTAACAGAATTATGGCCCTTTGTTGATTTCTTTTACCATATACCATATAGAAATTTTGTGAACGCAGCTACTCTTAAACCGGATGGCGGATTTTGCTTAAATTTAACGACCTTAATGTGTAGATGGTAGTTAATGAAGGAATATTTGCTGTGACCAAATTTAACAGAATTATGGCCTTTCACTATATACCATACAGGACTCCTAAATTCCTTTGCAACTGCAAAATAAAAAGTTCCACATAAAATCTTACATACAGATATGCATGCTCTTGTTTACGAGCACATCTGCACAGTAGGGGCATCCGTGTCCTTTGGACACAGTTCTAGTTTTTCTTAATGTTCGTCTTCTGTCTTGCTTCGTCGGGCCCTTGTAAGTGATTTTCTTGTTGCTCTGCCTTCCTTTAAGGCATCGAGTACGTTGGTAATGGTCATTAGGCTGTACCTTTTTCTACATATTTACATGATTTTTATGTTTTATTTATTTCATCTTATGTAACCATGACTATTGTTAGAATTTCACTTGGCGAGGAAACCGCCTCCGTGGTCGAGGGGTTAGAGTCGATGACTTCTAATACAGTTACCTCTCTGGCGGGGGTTCGATCCCCGGGAGATGCTTTGGTAGTTTAGCGCGGAGGAAGGTAGTCTAGTACTGGTGTAACTCTCCAGGAACGATGGTTAGGAAACTACCCGCCTATATGACTGAAATACTGTTGGGAAAAGGCGTAAAATCAAACAAACAAACAAAACAAACAAACTTGGCGAGGATTAATTTTATATACACTTTCATGTCATTCAGGAACATATTGGGGCTAAGAGTGAGGTTTGGCGCGCCTAAAACCGGTTTAAACTCCCCAGTGGTTTAACTACCACTGACCGTTCCAAGGCGGTACCCCTCTGTGTTCCTTCACGTGTTTTTCATGTCTGTGTTGTTACTTGTTTTTGAATGTTTACATGTTTTGTGATGTCTGCTTTGTTGGATTGTCGTTTACTGTAGGTATTTTCTCACACCCCCTCCCATTTTTGACCCCCACCCCTTTTCACCCTTACAGCCCTTATATGGGCCCGTTCTAGTTTATATTATTTCACACATTACATGTCCCTCTCCTTTCACCGCCCTGTCCACTCCAGGTTTTGGTTTGGTGCCCTACTTTGGTGTGCCGGGGGCTGCGTCCTCTGAACGTTGATCTTTTATTCATGTCTTCTCTACATAGACGCTCCATTGTGTCGCTGACAATCTCAAATGGTAAAATGAAAAGTCATTAAATGAATGATCAATTGAATTAAAATGCGTTGCAACAAGAGTTGAAAACGCTGGATCTTTGAAATTTGTAATGTCAAATTTATAACTATTCATTCTACGTGAAACCGGTTGAGATGTCTGGCCAACATATTGCATTTTTGACAAGAGATTAAATAAATGACATTTCTTTCTTATTCAGGGCTTGGAATCAAAACTGCGTCGTATCATACAAAATGTAAACAAACACCGCAATCTTGGAACGTATGTTTTTGTTGATAACTCTTTTTGTTGGAAATGACTGAAATCCAGATATATGTATTAACACGCTCAACTATTTTCCGCTTCGTTCGGTATATGTTGCTTGCACAACTATTTTGTAAAACAAAAATTATAGCGAACTTGCAACTCGAAGCGGGGCAGAATTTTTATGAAGTTTAGTGGATACGACGCAGTTCATATTACTTTATCTATCGTTTTTTCCTTCATATTAATTATATACTTATTTCAGAATTCACCATAAACTTCAAAATATAATTTTGCATCAAGTACTTAGATTTCATTAAAAAGAAATGTTTATTTTCCTAGAAAAATAATTATTTATACGAAATGATACGACGCAGTTGAAAAAAAAAAATGATACGACGCAGTTGTTTTTTCATTTCTGGCTGCATATTGGTTCAAGTATGCTATTAAAGTCAAACAAACAACATTTCTTGTTCGCAAATTTTTGATCATTATGAATGCGCGCAAGTGACCTATACAACTTAAGTCGAAAGCAGAGGTCACTCATTGGTCCCACAAAAGGCTTCATTTTTGGTCGCATTTTTAGCACCTTTCATAAGTATCTACAAATTCCGAAAAATGTGTATCAAATACATTGAAACACGTGATCGCGCACCCATATGACAACGTACGTGTTTAAGTGCTGCCTTA
The DNA here is from genome assembly GCF_026571515.1 of Ruditapes philippinarum. Classification (NCBI taxonomy): domain Eukaryota; kingdom Metazoa; phylum Mollusca; class Bivalvia; order Venerida; family Veneridae; genus Ruditapes; species Ruditapes philippinarum. Next base: position 251,773 of record NW_026866969.1, on the reverse strand, counting down.
GCATGACTACAAGCTTGTTCCCATGAGTTCGAAACTAATGGGGGTGGTTACATTTTTCATATGCGCAAATTGCATGGCTTTCTTTGTATAATTTACGACAATTTGTGACAATTCCGTTATTACTTATGTCTTTTACGCGCCGATTTCATTGTATTAATTTTCTTAACAATCGATGATAACAGATGAGCTTGATTATTTGAAACTTAAATTGGTATTTGAAAAAAAGCATTATTCCTCCTTAAAAACATGATAAGGAAAAACGGTCATGTATTCTGAAAAATAAATTTTTAAAATTATATTATAAATGGTAAAGCTGCTTATTGTGCCGTGTGGCGGCTGTAAAAAGTCTCCCCGTACATTTAATCAATGATGTTATATTTTCGATCCTTGAAGATCGTTCAGCACGACATTATTGTTGTGCTTGTGGTATTTTTAGTTTCAACTTTTCGACATTTTCTAGTTGGGTGGTTCCAATATTCCTACTTGAATAACGTTGAATCACCCTTAGGATATGCTGCCTGCTTTTTAAATTTGTCTTTGGACGTCTTATCTGTGATACGCAGGCTTCATAACCTGTGATCTCCTTTCAAAATTCCATTTTATTTAGTTCCGCCCATTGTTTCCTCGTTTAGGGCACACGCTTTTTATTACTTGGGGACCATACGCCGCCTTTCATGGAATGGCACGGAAGTGTCACATTGAAGGTTCCATGATAACCGCCGTATGAACACATCTGCGGATATTTCTAAATTCAAAATTTTACTATTTCGTGTTTAAATGTTGAATTCTGCTTAAGCCGGTGCTAAGGGGCGTGGACGGTAACTTGCACTTTCCAGTACCGTCCATGAACAGGCTCAATCAAACCGAGCCTGCAACATTTTCAATTTTGCCGTGTTGGGCTTTCTTTAGGGATTCTGTATTTATCTATTTTATAGCAGTTGGAACTTTTAACAGGAGGCTTTTCAATGAAAACGGCCATTTTTCACAATATGCTCATGGGATCAAAGGTTTATCTACTTTGTAATGCCCTTCATTTTCATTACTATCCCTAAAAAAATTTCTATACAATACAAAATAAGCAAATATTTTCTAACAAATTACATACATTGTCTGTTAACCATCCACCCGGTTTAAGAGATCTGATGTCTGTATCAGTCACAGTTATTCCATAGGGCTTTGCAACTGGTGTATGAAGTAGATGAATACAGAATCCCTAAAGAAAGCCCAACACGGCAAAATTGAAAATGTTGCAGGCTCGGTTTGATTGAGCCTGTTCATGGACGGTACTGGAAAGTGCAAGTTACTGTCCACGCCCCCTAGCACCGGCTTAAGCAGAATTCAACATTTAAACGTGAAATAGTAAAATTTTGAATTTAGAAACATCCGCAGATGTGTTCATACGGCGGTTATCATGGAACCTTCAATGTGACACTTCCGTGCCATTCCATGAAAAGCGGCGTATTGTCCCCAAGTAATAAAAAGCGTGTGCCCTAAACGAGAAAACAATGGGCGGAACTAAATAAAATGGAATTTTGAAAGGGGATCGGAGGTTATGAAGCCTGCGTATCACAGATAAGACGTCAAAAGACAAATTTAAAAAGCAGGCAACATATCCTAAGGGTGATTCAACATTATTCAAGTAGGAATATTGGAACCACCCAACTAGAAAATGCCGAAAACTTGAAAAACTAAAAATACCACAAGCACAACAATAATGTCGTGCTGAACGATCTTCAAGGATCGAAAATATAACATCATTGATTAAATGTACGGGGAGACTTTTTACAGCCGCCACACGGCACAAATAACACGGATGTGATCCACATTCAAAGACCACAATTTATTTACCAGGTGGGTAGCTGAAAATTAGCAGAATCATGAATTAATTGTAAAATATATAGTACTCCTCTCAGGTACCAAATTCTAAAAATATTACAAATGTGCATGATCTACTTGGGCATTTCTTGTATGCATAAATTAATAACGCTAGTTGTTGTACATATTATGAACACTACATAAAACCTTGTGTTCTCAAAAGTAAATATAGTAGGAACAAGACATGTCACAGGAGACAGCTAAACTCCACTAATCAATTACTTGACGCAGTATGGAAGACAAAACTATGGAAAAAATAAATTATGTATAGTTATGTATTATCAGGTTATTATCATAAACTTAAATAAGGTTCCAAATTATCAATTTAAATTTTCTAAATTCTATAGATTATAAATACAAAGTTATTACATACAAAGGCATTTAAGAGACAAAATAAAGGTGACTGTGGATTGGTATAGCATTACATTTCTTCATTTGGCCTAACAAATGCTATGCTCAAATCAACATCATGATTTCAGGAGGTTCCTTTATCCGGATGACCTTGAACTTAGTTCTTTTGACCTTCTAGCCGGTATGAGTTATGAGGCTGATGGGAGGATTTCCCTGCTAGGGTCATTGAAAAAGGCAGGCAGGCAAACAAACGAAATACCAAAACACTATGCCCTACCACTCCATAAATCAGAGATAGTGAAGGGCTAGAAATGTACATTTTAAGCCCAGAATGAAATAAATAACACCACAGTCAAAGTAATAGTCAGTAATGGTCATCATTTATGTGCAAAACCATTTTCAGACTGCTAATACATTCAGCAATACTAAATATGAGAAAATAAATAAGTTAAGTAACATTTATTTTTACCATAATCAGATTCATGGTTACATATGCCAAGTTCCTCCACATCCTGTTGATTTGAGGCTAAAGAATATAAATAATTGAATCAGAAGAATACCAATTATAAAGAACCAGGGAAAGATCTTATTAATAAATATATTTTCTTTTGCTGAATTTACCCTTAAATTATACATAAGGTATAATGTTTTATATACATACTATAAATGAATTAAAAGAATTCATGTATTGACAAAAGTACTAAATTTAAAACTATTTCTTTATGATGAAGTAACATTAAAATGGGGTAGTCCTTTACCTTCAGGCACAGTATACAGCAGATCAGTATCAACAGTTATTTCCTCCTGAACTGTTTGAGATGGGACACTTTCTGGTAATAGAATTTGTTTAAAAAAACAATGACTTCAATGTGAGCAATGTAATTCTTCCCCCCCCCCCCCCCCCCCAAAAAAAAAAAATACATAAAAAACATTTAACATAAAATGCATAACTATATGATAGAGCAAAGTTATTGAAAAAAATAGATAAATACAGAATCCCTAAAGAAAGCCCAACACGGCAAAATTGAAAATGTTGCAGGCTCGGTTTGATTGAGCCTGTTCATGGACGGTACTGGAAAGTGCAAGTTACCGTCCACGCCCCCTAGCACCGGCTTAAGCAGAATTCAACATTTAAACGTGAAATAGTAAAATTTTAAATTTAGAAACATCCGCAGATGTGTTCATACGGCGGTTATCATGGAACCTTCAATGTGACACGTCCGTGCCATTCCATGAAAAGCGGCGTATGGTCCCCAAGTAATAAAAAGCGTGTGCCCTAAACGAGAAAACAATGGGCGGAACTAAATAAATTGGAATTTTGAAAGGGGATTAGAGGTTATGAAGCCTGCGTATCACAGATAAGACGTCAAAAGACAAATTTAAAAAGCAGGCAACATATCCTAAGGGTGATTCAACATTATTCAAGTAGGAATATTGGAACCACCCAACTAGAAAATGCCGAAAAGTTGAAACTGAAAATACCACAAGCACAACAATAATGTCGTGCTGAACGATTTGAACGTGACTGAAGTTGTGTTTCATTTGTTAAATATTGTAGATTGCTAGCAATAGTTTACACTATAGTTCAATTGATACTTATTATTGGCAAATTGACAAGTGTATTTAAAGTATCTATTTCATAGCAAACAGGATTACTTAAAGTTACATTAAATAAATTTCATAAAAAAAGAAATAGCGGCATTCCATTATTAAATTGGGTTTCATATCGACTCCAGATCTTTTTTTGGTGTCCAGACAATCAAAATAAGTTTAATGAGCATACAAATGTGCAACCTCATTGTGGAGAATTCGGAAGTACAATTTCTGATTGCATGAGAAACTCCGCCTTCAGATCATCCGTACATCAATATTAAATCAACAAACATGACCATAAGTAGCAGTACTAATTTAACGGTATATTTCCGCATTGTAACGGATATTTTCATACAAATTTAATCTTTTTTATGAGATGATTAATTTTTTCTGAACCACAGGCCTAGTGCACCGTGAAGCTTAAACGGTAAAAGTGTGTTTGCACAAGAAAATCTTATATTTGCTGTGTTCCGGATAGCAAATATAACACCGTGACGTAGCGCATACACGAGCTGATTATAGTCTTCATTTGCATGTTAAAATTCGTATACGAACTTTAGTGTTACCGTGGGGTTTTCCATTTAAAATCCTATTTTATGAACAATATTTGATGAGATTTACAACGATACTGTTAAAAAGGTTGATGAAACTGTAGAATGCTTGGTTTTTAGGCCGACGGCAAAAATATTTAAACATATTTATTTAGTGTAGCTTCCGAGGGATCACTTTGTTTCCGGAATTTTGTACTTCACAACAGCAGGTGTCAAGTGCCGTGTGGCAGCCGTAAAAAGTTGCCCCGTACTTCACTTCAGTGTTGTTATATTTTCTGGTCCTTCGGGATCATTGATGCCAACACTATAAAGTGTTGAGAATTGAGTACCGCTCGCCGGTGCTAGGGGGCGTGAGGGATGTTGCACTTATTCATTATCCCTCATGTACAGACTCAATCAAACCGAGTCTGCAATTCTTATGTTATTTTGTTGTGATTAATGCTTCCGAGGGATCACTTTGTTTCCGGAATTTTGTACTTCACAACAGCAGGTGTCAAGTGCCGTGTGGCAGCCGTAAAAAGTTGCCCCGTACTTCACTTCAGTGTTGTTATATTTTCTGGTCCTTCGGGATCATTGATGCCAACACTATAAAGTGTTGAGAATTGAGTACCGCTCGCCGGTGCTAGGGGGCGTGAGGGATGTTGCACTTATTCATTATCCCTCATGTACAGACTCAATCAAACCGAGTCTGCAATTCTTATGTTATTTTGTTGTGATTAATGCTTCCGAGGGATCACTTTGTTTCCGGAATTTTGTACTTCACAACAGCAGGTGTCAAGTGCCGTGTGGCAGCCGTAAAAAGTTGCCCCGTACTTCACTTCAGTGTTGTTATATTTTTCTGGTCCTTCGGGATCATTGATGCCAACACTATAAAGTGTTGAGAATTGAGAGTACCGCTCGCCGGTGCTAGGGGGCGTGAGGGATGTTGCACTTATTCATTATCCCTCATGTACAGACTCAATCAAACCGAGTCTGCAATTCTTATGTTATTTTGTTGTGATTAATGCTTCCGAGGGATCACTTTGTTTCCGGAATTTTTTAATGATTGTTTTATACTTTCAACATGCTATAACTGTTGCAATGGAAGCCCATAGCTTTCATTCATATACTAAGAGCTGTCAGTAGGACAGCAACGCTTGACTATTATTAGTGCTTGATAGTAAAAAAAGCCTTGATAATGTAAAATTTTCAGAGTTGATAACAAAAGGACAAAATTTTTCTTTAAATCCATGTTACATATATAGGCCTTGGAGAGAATCCTATTATGCTCTCAAAGAAGAGTATTAAAATTTCAACTTGTTTTAATAGAATATGAAAATATCTGAGGTGGTATGCAAACCTAAATGTAAATTCTTAGTTGAAAAAGGGACATAATTCTGTCAAAATGCTTGACACAGTTACCTCCTCCTGTCTACAGGTTGGGGTTTTAATGGTGAACAAAAGCCAAATGTCAATGGACTTTGAAAATATTTGAGGTAATACAAAATCTTTAGAGTAAATTCGAAGTAAAAAAGGGGCATAATTGTGTCAAAGTGCTTGATACAGTTACCTCCTCCTGTCTACAGGTTGGGGTCATGATGGTAAACAAGTGGGCAAAGTTTCAAAGCCATAATTATGTCCATGGACTTTTAAAAATATTTGAGGTATTACAAAAACTTTAAGGCAAGTTCTAAGTCAAAAAAGAGGAATAATTCTGTCAAAATGCTTGATACAGTTACCTCCTCCTGTCTACAGGTTGGGGTAATGATGGTGAACAACTGTGCAAAGTTTCAAAGCCATATGTCAATGCACTTTGAAGATATTTGAGGTATTACAAAAACTTTTACATAAGTGGTTACGCCGACACCAACTCCGACGCTCTGGTAACTACAATATCTCTAATTATTCTTATCGAAAAGTCGAGCTAAAAAGTAACTGGAAAGTGTTATCAGTAATCAAGGCATTTTCATTTAATACGGACAATATCCTTACCAGTATTAATTTTGTGTAGATCAGTCACACGCTTTCTAAACCTTTTCTTGGTTACACGCTTTGGTAGAGGGAGTATTATGGGATAGATTCTCTGGGCTGAACCTCTTCTATAAGTTCTCTCACATTTTTTTCAATATGTTTTAGTGTCTTCTTATCAGTTACATTATATGTCACATTCAACAACTTCTTTATCACATCTCTTGCACTTACTGCACATTTCTTCAAATTTTCTTCTGTGTCCTCTTCACTCACTGCTAGAGAGATGTTTCAAAACTGTTTAAGTCTACATATACACAAATATATATTCATTGAATTGTTATTTAATTTCTATTATGAAATGAACATGCTAAAACTAACAATTTCTATTATGAAATGAACATGCTAAGACACAGTGAGATACTTTACATCATGCTTATATACTTTCTCCTTTCTGGAATTTTTTCTTAGTAAGAAAAAGAAAGGTTCTTTCAGGCAGAGCTATATGGACCCAATGTTCAAAATTAAAGCAACCTTGTTTAAGGTCCACAAGATGGCGTTTCATGCTGAATATGTAAGCAATAGTCCTTTGCCTGTCAGAGGTTTTTGAAAGTTTAAATCTACACTAACACATCAGGTAAATTTATGACTCAACCGCAAAGCCAGAATGGTAAAATTTGCGATCTTTCATGTCAGATCAATATTTTGGATAAATGTGTATATGAGCCGCGTCATGACAAAACCAACATAATGGGCGCAGTTTGATCAGGATCCATGCTGTTCGCTATCAGTTTCCCTACTTGTTAAAGGGTTGGTAAGCGAACAGCATGGAACCTGATCAGACTGCGCATCCAATGCAAGTTTCTATCAAAAAGACTTAAGCATTTTAATAAAAATTATGTCCACTTCATCTTGGTATGTGAAACATTTTAAACAAATGGATATGATGTAGATACATGAACAAAATTTTAAAGTGGTCAACAAGGCAATACCACATGCCAAATATTTAAGATTTAGGTATTAATAAGGTACAAAGGTGTGCGTATGTGTTTCTATATAAGACGTGTCCTTGACCTATGTGTAGAACAATATGAACAACTATGAAAGAGGACTCCTGTAGTGTGGTTAATGTGCAGTCTTTGGTTTCATAGATATCATTTAAAGAGAAACTAAATTACACATTAGGGACAACAGATGAATAGGGATCCCAATTCCTGCTTATGCTCACCAGAGCACAACTTGCTCATAGTGAGCATAAAAGGGAATTATATTGTAAGAGGGCTTGGTATAATGATCATCTCCTGTACAAAGATTCAAATTATGATGGTGAACAAGTGTGCATTGATTTTCACCCTTTTTTGTTGATGTGTAATTGTAGAAGACTGGCAGCTTTAAAAGTTTCCCTTTGCTGCTTTGAATTTACAGACGTTTTGTTTTGAGGAAGTGACACAACTGGCTAATGAAAGGTATGCAGGTCTATTTAGGTTTATACTCTCTTGAATGCAAGTAGCCACCTAATGCTTAAATGGAGCTCCAGGGGTATTCTTTCACTACTGAAGCTCTTCTGTTCCTTTTTATATTTTTTGTTTCTAAACTCTAATGCAAGGAGACAAAGTAATACTTGTGGTGGTTTTAAGGACTTTATCAAGAACGTTTACTAAATAAAAAATGAACAACATGAAAAGGTAATGTCAAACTTTAATTAGTAGTCTATATCTTAGCATAAATGTATGAACTAAACAACAAAATGACAAACCCAAAATGATAGTCTGATAACATAAAAAAAATAAGATAGTCTATTAATATAATATATAATACTGAATGAATCTAACAGCAAAACCTTAGGAGTACAAGTCGGATGCTATGCAATATTTCTGCTAACTTTTAGGAATCAAGCTGCTATATGCAATACAATACTTTGAAAAAGGTGACAGGATACAAATAGAGAAAATAAGAATCCCTAAAGAAAGTCCAACACAACATAATTGAAAATGTTAAAGGCTCGGTTTGATTAAGCTTGTTCATGGACGGTCCTGTAAAGTGCAAACTACCGTCCACGCCCCCTAGCACCGGTTTAAGCAGAATTCAACATTTATACATGAAATGGTAAAATTTTGAATTTAGAAACATCCGCAGATATATTCATACGGCTGCTATCATGAAACCTTCAACGTGACACTTGCGTGCCATTCCATGAAAAGCGGCGTATGGTCCCCAAGTAATAGAAAGCGTGTGCCCTAAACGAGAAAACAATGGGCGGAACTAAATAAAATGGAATTTTGAAAGGGGGTCAGAGGTTATGAAGCCTGCATATCACAGATAAGACGTCAAAAGCATAGTTAAAAGCAGGCAACATATCCTAAGGTGATTCAACATTATTCAATTAGGAATATTGGAACCACCCAACTAGAAAACGCCGAAAAGTTAAAACTAAAAATACCACAAGAACAACAATAAAGTCGTGCTGAACGATCTTTAAGGATTAGTCCTATTTCCTAAAACGTTGTTAAACTTTAAAAGTTTGAGTTTTTCAGTAAAATCCTAACGTAATACCACGGCGAGCCGGCAATATCGGGATACTGGTTCTGCTAAATACAAATGGTTTTATGATTAAAAAGAATTTTAGAAGTGATTTGAACATTCGAATGCAAAAAAGGTGAATTTGCCACCCCGTTAAAAACCAATACAACTGTACTCTAGATTTGTTTTTCTACCATACCTTTTCCAATATTTTATCAGTACCTTTAATTTGGTAGGAGTATAATGTTCTGTTTTAGTGAGTAATACGATCACATATAGAATATTTATGTGAATATTCTATATTTTGACGGAATTTGACACCGTTTGTTTTATCAATCAGTTATTGTATTTAAAGATATGTTATGATGTCAATGTGAGAGAGTAATAAACAGATGAAGAAGATAAATGCATTGTCGTAGAGAGACACACATTTTAACCGTTATTTCGTATACCACTGGATACGGAATCGGGAAAAAAATCAATGTATATCCATTTTGTGTTGAGCAAAACATTTTGATGCCATTTGTTAACGTTTTAGTATTTTTTGATTATGTTTACACATATATGTTGAATAAAATCAGTACGTAGAAAAACAAATGGATGTATGTACCTATAAATGCGCTTAAATATTATAATTAGTTAGTTTAGGTATAATCAGCATTTGGTGTTATTCATAATATTGATACATGTACCCTGTATCATGCATTCGATGCTTTGTAGATGTGATTCATTCCTTTATCAATTATGGATTTATCAAATTATTGTTCAGACGGATCCTTATAATTGAATTTAATGTATAATGTTTCAAAGTTAATAATAATTTCTTTATGGATCATAAATTAACTTAATTTTTGTTCAAATATTAAATGGAAATAACAGGTCCGGTTAATAGATTACTTTTCTATGAATGAAGTATATAAAAAAAAGTCATCATATCGTTAATAAGTGAGATTAGCGTTAAATTTAGTGCTTGGTAGTTAACATATACGTTTATCAGACATATTTTATCTGATAATGCTGAGACACGACGACGAACACATCTTCAAAAATGTAAACAATGTCTAAGCTATTAAAACGTCAAATATATTATGGTATACTTGAAATGCTTCAAGTTACTTGAATCAACACATTTTTTTCGGGCACAATGTCAATAAAAAAATAGCATTCTTTTTTTTCTTGCACTCTGATTCCATTGTCGTGAATTCACTTAATCAAATTAAAACTTATTTATTTTGTAAAACATATCTGAACAATTATGTTTTGAAATTTACATCAATTTAACTAGAAACACCAAGACATTAAGTCTTTTTTGTGTTTGTTTTACTTGAAATTTTTCCTTTGAAAATGATTAAAGGGCCTACATTGCCTAGTGGTTAATGTCTTTGACTTTAATTCACTTGCCCTATACCCCTCTGTCGGTTTTTAAAAAGTTGCCCAACTAGCTTATGGAACGTCAGTGGCTCTCAAGTGCACCAGGGGTCACCTTAGGTCTTCCTCAACCAGTAAACCTGCATAGAAGCCATATGCTTTAACAGAGTTTGTGCTACAAATGCAAAGCAAACCTTGTAGAATGATTATTATGTTTTTATTTCTACAAAAGGTAAGCGTTGCGTGAAACGTGTTAATATGTAATAATTGACATAATTAAACATTCAATTTATAGAATAAAAGCTATTCAGTCTGTTAATGCTGAGAAGATGACGAGATTTTAAATGGATTTGTTTTTCAATATAAGAACCTATAGAATTGAGAGCATGTGAAAAACAACATGCATGGTTGATGATGAATTTCATTTCAATGAAGTGTAAATTGTAAAATAAAAAGCTTTTCTGACATTATAAATGTGTATTTATGAAAAACGTTTTTATTTGAATAAAATGCTGCGTTATTTCAACTTAAATGTTACAGTTTATTATTAATAATCGATCAAAATCATTGTTCGTCAGGTCTTTGATTCTAATGTAAAACAAACTCACTATTTTGAATTAAACAGCTACTTATGTTATGGAATTTCAGGATCCTCTATTAATGTAAAATTAAAAGTAGAAATATACTGTACAAATCAACGGCAGCCAGATTGCAATAAATTTTATTAACACGATCGACCGAAATATAAAATGATAACATGCGTGGTTGATGGTGAAGATCATTCCAATGAAGTACAAAATGTAAAATAAAAAACTTCTTTTTTTATTATAATTATTATTATATACCAAACTTCTTAAGCATTTTTTTCATGCACATTCATACGTTCAAAAGTACTGTACAATATAACCAAATAAATGAAACAATATTTAAAAGAAAAAAACCCTAAAACATCAATATTGCTCAAGTCACAAATTCAAATCAGATGTAGTTTAAAAAAGTTAAAAAGACCCACATAAATAATAAAATTTAGGTAAGAACCTAGAAAATAATCAGTCCAAATAAAACCTCTTAAATAAGTGAGTTTCGTCAGCGTAGAAATAATGTTGAAGTTTATGCCTCCGACAGATCGCGCCCACATATTTGGTGTACATGATGTAATTCTTCGGACCAAGAACGGACCCTTATGGCACAGAAATGTCATACGTACAGGTTCACCATTGTCGCAGAAAGTTTGATGACGCTCACACAGATATGATTTCATCCATTGTAAAGGTTTGCTTACTATTCCGAAGTGTTGTTCGAGCCGGCAAAGGAGGGTACTATGGTCGATCGTATCAAAAGCAGCAGATAAGTCCAACATTACTAGAACAGTAGCTTCATTCTGATCAAGAGAGCGGAGAATGTCATTTTGTACACATAAAGAGCAGATTCTGTTGAATGAAACTGCCTATAAGCAGACTGACGCTCTTCATGAAGTTTATGTGCAGATAGGTGTCTTTCAAGTTGGGAATCTACAACTTTCTCGAGAATTTTGGAGACAAACGGTAAATAAGATACAGGCCGGTAGTTTGTCATAACCTCTTGATCCAACCCTGACCTCCTCTTTTGGGTACCTCTACGTGGTGAGGAGGAGTAACATGTGTCCGTTATGGGGGTGCGCTGCTGTGCGCCTGTATGACGGACATATGGCCAACACCCAGACTGCCTGTTTGCCGTGGGCAGCGTCCCGTAACCTAGAAAGGAGGGTCCTGGTAGTTGAAGGATACCCAGGGATCTCCAGTACTCCTAACACACTGCTTTGGCCTCTGCTTTAGGGTAGACGGGTGACCAAGTGAGCCCGGCTTTGGTCAATCGGCTGGTCATGCCTTGCCCTTGGATATATATTTCTTAAATACTTGAAAATTTCATTGAACTTACACGGTCCCAAAATGAAGACAATTCAATGCACACAAATTATTTAAAATAATAAAAAATCTGAGTTTAAATTTTTATTCCTACTTGTGTTTCTAGTATACCTTTAATTCCTACTGAAACTGCTATGATGGGTGCCGTTATGTTAAAATAATATTTCATATATGCATTATAAATACAGTATAACATATCCAAGAAGGCGGTGGCTAATGGGCTAATTGTGTAGGTTGTAAATATTTGCAATTTATGCGAGTATATCTAGTGGTGTCCTTGATGTGCGGAGACTGGATATCCGTCTCCATCGCACATCCCCATGTTGGAGTCCGAGGTGGCTGGGGAACCCGGGAGACGAATTTTAATACCTTTAATCATGGATATACAAACAAAAAAACGAAAATCGCAAGATGATTCAAGTGGTAACATTTCATTTGATGGAAGTTTTCCCCGTTTTCTAATAATCAAATCAAACGGCTCCAAATCACTTACTGAACTTAGCCCCTTCATTATAGAAAAACAACTTTCGGCTTTAATTGGAACACCTAAATCTGTCAAGAAACTCCGCAATGGAGGACTCTTGATAGAGGTAGAGCGGAAACAACAATCGGACATTATTCTGAAATGCACCAGCTTTTTTAACATTGACATAACTGCCACACCACACCAGTCTCTAAACTCCAGCAAGGGCGTCATCAGATGTTCTGACCTTGCTGGAATGCTAGAAGCAGATATTGCTGAAGAGTTAAAATCACAGCAGGTGTCAAATGTGAAGCGCATTCAGTCTACAAGAGATGGTAAACGACTGCCAACAAATAGCCTTATTCTAACATTCTCCACACCCATTCTCCCATCATCGATACGAGTAGGTTACCTTAACGTTCGCGTTGCGGTTTACATTCCAAACCCAATGCAATGTTACAAATGCTTCAAATTTGGTCATCATGAATCAAATTGCGTTAGGCTGACTATTTGCCGCAGATGTAGCTCAAACCATGACAAAAATGAGACTTGTAACGTTCCTGTTAAATGTGCAAATTGTGGAGGAGAGCATTACGCCACCTCCCGGTCATGCCCCTTGTGGTTAAAGGAAAAAGAAATTCTTCGTCAGAAGTATACGCAAAATATTTCCTTTCAAGATGCACGAAAGCTTGTTGAATCACAAGGACCAAAACAACTGTCGTATTCAGCTGCAGTTACAAAGTCTGTTAAGATGGTTGACTCTGCAGTACAGGTCAACTTATGTCAATGCCCCCCAATTAAGTTACCATTACCTACAAAGCATACAGCTTCACAAAGTAAGCAGTCTACCTCTGTGCAGACTCAGTCACCATTAAAGTCTTCTCCAAAGAAGCAAACCGCAAACATTCAAATAGCATCTTCTGAGAAAGTTATTCAATAACAATCGCCTAAAGAGCGAATTGTCATCACAGATCGGTTGAAGAAAGCAATGCGGAACCCGATCAACACAGAAAATCGGTTCGATCCACTTCACGACACCCAATTGATGGAGGATGAGGATCTCTACCTCTCCCCTCCTCCAACTCCGAATAGCAGAAGTCCAATAAAGTTTTCCTAAATGATATAAATATTCTTTAAAATGGATAATAGAAGTCATTCTATCCTACAATGGAATTGCCGAGGTCTTAAGTCAAATTATAATGATCTACTTTTACTATTATCAAAATTCTCTCCAAATGTATTATGTCTTCAGGAGACTATGTTATCTCCTAAAGATAATATCTCTATAAAAGATTATACACTTTATAATTATATATGCACTAGTAACGCCAGAACATCAGGTGGTACAAGCATTGCTATCGCAAATTGCATTCCTCAAAAAGAATTAAAACTAAACACAAGATTACAAGCTTTAGCTGTGCAGGTGACCTTACATCGACCACTAACAATTTGTTCTTTATACCTTCCTCCAAATTTAACGGTAACAAGTGATGAACTTGAAAGTCTTTGTTCGGCAATTACCATCACCTTTCCTTTTGTTAGGAGACTTAATGCTCACAATCCTATGTGGGGCAGTACATCTACAAATAATAAGGGTAACATAACTGAAAAATTGATAGATAACTTTCAGCTTTGTTTATTAAACAATCGGTCACCTACATATTTACATCCAGCTACAGGTACGTTTCCTTGCATCGACCTCTCGATTGTCCACTCGGCTATATACTTGGACTTCGATTGGAAAGTTTTAGATGACCAGTACGGCAGTGATCATTATCCATTGTTACTTACATCAAATGACTCTATACCAGATGAAGGACGTCAAATTTTTAAATTTAAGAAAGCAGATTGGGAAACATTTACTAGGCTCTGTTCTATTGATCTAACAAAAAATGAATTTGATTTCACCTCTGATGATATAAGCTGAAACTTTCTCTTCAGCATTACATACGATTGCTTGCAAAGTTATTCCATTACAAAAAAAATAATAAAAAGTAACAAAATCAAAAAACCATGGTTTAACGATGAATGTAAAAAGCCGTTCGTATACGTAAAGCTTCACTCAAAAAGTTTGAACATAGCCCTACAACAGAAAACCTTGAAAAGTATAGAATATTTAGAGCCAGAGCTAGAAGATCAGTGCGTCAATCTAAACGCCAATCATGGCAATCTTATGTTTCAAATATTAATTCAAATACTCCTATTAAGAAAGTCTGGGATGCAGTACGGAAAATAAGTGGTAAGTATAAAAAGAGTCCAATTGTTCACTTAAAAACTGGTGATGGCCAATATGCCAAAACAAAAACGGATATTGCAGAAACTTTGGCTAAAACATTTGAAAAGAACTCTTCTTCAAACAATTATTCAAATGAATTTCAACAACACAAATGTAAAGCTGAGAAAGAACATATTAATTTTACTTCAAGAAATGACGAAGACTATAATTCCCTTTTCTCTATTGACGACTTAATTTATTCAATTAAAACTGCAAAAGACAGTGCTGCAGGCCCGGACGAAATTTACTACCAGTTTCTTAAACACCTACCGCCCCACTCTCTTGACTTGCTTCTTGAAATTTTTAACAGAATTTGGGTTACTGGTGAATTTCCTAACACTTGGAAAAATGCGTTGGTTATTCCTATCCCTAAACCTGGAAAAGATTCAACTGACCCTACAAATTATCGCCCAATTTCACTGACAAGTTGCTATTACTAATTTTCAGTCAGGTTTTCGTAAACAGCGAAGTACAAACGATCATCTTGTACGACTTGAAACTTTTATTAGAGAAGCCTTTGTAAATAAACAACACCTGGTATCAATTTTCTTTGATCTTGAGAAGGCTTACGATACTACTTGGAAATATGGTATCCTAAAAGATCTAAAGGATGCTGGACTTAAAGGCAGACTGCCTCTTTTTATTTCCGGATTTTTAAACGATAGGCACTTTAAAGTAAGACTTGGTTCAACTTTTTCTGAGGATCACCAACAAGAACAAGGTGTTCCTCAAGGAAGCATACTTTCTGTTACACTTTTTGGCCTTAAAATAAACAATATTGCTAGCGCTCTTACACCAGGCATAGATTGTTCTCTATATGTAGACGATTTTCTTATCTGCTATCGATCGAAAAGTATGAGAACAATTGAACGGCAACTTCAACAAAATTTAGATAAAATTCAGAAGTGGGCAATAGAAAATGGGTTTAAATTTTCAAAGTCAAAAACTCAATGTGTTCATTTCTGCCGATTGCGAAAACAACATAATGACCCTGAACTTTACATATCTGGTTCTAAAATTCCAGTAGTTGATGAAGCTAAGTTTCTAGGAATTATATTTGATAAAAAACTTTCTTTTATACCACATATTAAACATTTGAAAACTAAATGCCTAAAAGCTTTAAATTTACTTAAGGTTTTATCAAGTACAAATTGGGGATCAAATTCTTCCACATTACTGAAATTATACAGAAGTCTTATCCGATCAAAATTAGATTATGGTTCTGTAGTATATGGGTCCGCAAGAAAATCATATCTTCATATGCTAGATACCATACATCACCAGGGTTTACGTTTAGCTTTAGGTGCTTTTCGCACTTCACCTGTAGAAAGTCTATATGCGGAAGCTGGGGAACCATCGCTTTATCTTCGACGTAAAAAACTATCACTTCAATATGCAACTAGAATTTCATCTAATAGGAAAAATCCAGCTAAAAATATTATTTTCAAACCAAATTATACTGAAAAATTTGTTAGCAAACCAAAGGAAATTAAACCACTAGGCCTTCGTTTAAAAGATGATTTAGATACACTTAAAATTAATCCAGACAGTATCCTTCAAAATGACGATGAGGATGTTCCACCTTGGACTTATAATTCCCCGGAGATAAATATTAACCTTTCAAATATAAAAAAGGCATCAAATTCACCTGAATATTTCAAAGAGAAGTTTTTAGCAATTAAGGAAGAACATGAAGATTTTATACATATTTATACGGACGGTTCAAAAGAAAGGTTGCAAAGTAGGTGCGGCTGTGTTTGAAAATAATTTTACATCTAGTATGAGGTTACCAGATAATGCATCAATTTTTACTGCTGAAGCAAAAGCTATCGATCTAGCATTGTCATACATAGCACAGCATACCCACGATAAATTTGTGATATTTTCTGACTCGCTTTCTGTTTTAATATCCATTAAAAATAAAAAATCTGACAATATCATGGTAAAGAAACTTCTTTTGCGATTTCATGATATACTAAAAACAAAAAAATGTTAAATTATATTGGATTCCAAGCCATGTAGGAATACGAGGAAATGAAAAAGTAGATGCTTTAGCTAAACAATCATTAAATTTTCAAAAAACTGACTTATTGTTACCTGCTTGTGATTTTAGACCGGCTATAAATAAACTCGTATCATCTGAATGGAAAGCAAATTGGGACAATGCCGTTTTAATAAACTTCACGATATAAACCCATCTCTTGATATGTCACCATCTCTATCTCTGTCAAACCGCCGTGATCAAACAGTTCTTCTTCGATGCCGAATTGGACACACTAAAATTACCCACTCTTATCTCCTCACAAATGACAATGCCCCTTTCTGTGTAGGTTGTAATGAAAATTTTACTGTCAAGCATTTTCTTCTTGAATGTCATGATTTTTCACAGGCCCGTAATAGATTTTATTCTGTAAATTCACTCAAAGAACTTTTTAATACAATTCCATCAAAAAACATAATTGATTATTTAAAAGAGATAAACTTGTATTCTAGGATCTAATTGGCTCATTTTAATTGTCATTTACAATGTTTTACATAATATTTTAAGCCTATTATAGCATTCGGCACGATATGGCCAGTTATGTGTTGACGTGCCGTAAAATCCAAACAAACAAACAAATCCAACCCTGACTTTTTGATTAAAGGTTTTAAAAGCGGGTGGTACATAGGCCCTCTCAAGTGAAGTGTTCATGATTTTTGTGATCAATAGCAATAGTTCATTTAAACAATCTTTCATCAGCCATGTTTGAATGGGGTCAAGTTCACAGGATTTGTTTGGCGAATTGCGAATAATTTTTGAAATTTCCATATCAGAGACTACTGAAAAGTTTGAAAATTGCTCTCCATTGAAAGGTGCTTCAGGGACAACATTGTCTGTTTGTTGGTGATACTTGGTCCTGGCTATACCATTACGTATGCCTTCAACCTTATCCACAAAGAAGTCACTAAAGTCTTGTGCTAGAACGTTTGTAGGTTTACCAGATGGCAGCACAACATCTGTGTTTGCATCCATCAAATGCCGGGTCACTTTGGTAAGGTTTTTCATATCACGACCACATGACTACTTTCTCAGTGTAGTATTTGACTTTGGAGATATTTAGAAGCTTATTCGTAACAGCGCATTGGTTTCTATAAATCCAGTGATCAATTTTCAATCCAGTCAAGCGCCACTTTCGCTCTAACTGACGCCTTAAATGTTTAGCATCATGTAGTTCTTGGTAATACCACGGATTCATTGGTCTTAGAACAATGATGCTCTTGGACTTAAGGGGTGCGTGCTTGCCAAGAAGGAGAGAAAGGCCGTTGTTGTATGCATCAAGTAGTTCATCAACAATGGAGAGTCTCAAGGCCGTTGTGTTTGTTTAGAGGCGGCCTATATAGCACAGCTAATCGTAGAGAAAAGTTTTTTACAGGGATGTTGCAGTCCATATATTCAAACGAGGTAACATAAGTATTGCGACTGGATGCATGCATAGTAAGTATTAGGGGTACCTTGTAAATAACCGCTACTCCACCACCACGACCTTGGCGAGGAACATGGGCAATTTTGTATCCACTAGGTACTAATTCGGCAATACATGCTGTGTCACCAGGACCACCAAGCCACGTTTCTGGCACAGCGATGATGTCAAAATCATTGGATATGATGTAATCAGAAAAGGCCAAACTCTTATTATCCCCCGCCGATGGAATCGGGAGGGGGATATAGTTTTAGCGTTGTCCGTCCGTCCGTCCTTCCATCCGTCCGTCCGAATTTCGTTTCCGGAGAAGTTCTCTGCAACTACTGGCTGGAATTCAATGAAACTGTATGGGAATCATCAATATCAAGAGGAGATGCGCATATCGTCGGCTTGTTCCGGTCAGACCCTTTAACTCAGAGTTATGGCCCTTGATTAGTTATGTGGTATGCATATGGAGTAAAATTGTTTCCGCGCTACTTCTCTGCAATTACTGGCTGGAATTCAACGAAACTTTATGGGAACCTTCAATACGAAGAGGAGATGCGCATATCCTCGGCTTGTTCCGGTCAGACCCTTTAACTCAGAGTTATGGCCCTTGATAGTTACGCAGTATGCATATGGAGTAAAAATCGTTTCCCCGCTACTTCTCTGCAACTACTGGCTGGAATTCAACGAAACTTTATGGGAACCTTCAATACCAAGAGGAGATGCGCATATCCTCGGCTTGTTCCGGTCAGTCACTTTAACTCAGAGTTATGGCCCTTGATTAGTTATGCAGTATGCATATAGAGAAAAAAAATCGTTTCCGCGCTACTTCTCTGCAACTACTGGCTGGAATTCAACGAAACTTTATGGGAACCTTCAATACTAAGAGGAGATGCGCATATCATAGCCTTGTTCCGGTCAGACACTTTAACTCAGAGTTATGGCCCTTGATTAGTTATACAGTATGCATATAGAGAAAAAATCGTTACCGCGCTACTTCTCTGCAACTACTGGCTGGAATTCAATGAAACTTTATGGGAAACCTTCAATACCAAGAGAAGATGCGCATATCATTGCCTTGTTGGGGTCAGACACTTTAACTCAGAGTTATGGCCCTTGATTAGTTATGCAGTATCCATATAGAAAAATATTTGTTTCCTTGCTACTTCTCTGCAACTACTGGCTGGAATTCAATGAAACTTAATTTGAACCTTCAATACCAAGAGGACATGCGCATATTGTCGCCTTGTTCGGGTCAGACATTTTAACTTAGAGTTATGACCCTTGATAACTTAGGCAGTATACAACCAGAGCAATAATTGTTTCCGTGCTATTTCTCTGTAACTACTGGCTGGTATTTAATGAAACTTTATGGGATACTAAGAGGAGATGTGCATATAATCGCCTTGTTCCGGTCAGATACTTATAACTCAGATTTTGGCCCTTGAATTAGTTAGAAAATTTCCCCCTTTAATTTTGTTGTGATTTATCTTCCAGGGATATTATTTCAATTTTATAAAAAAATGAAATATAAAAAATAAGCATGCAAAAAAAAGCACTGTAAAATGAAAAGGGTATAAACAAAAATTTTAAAACAAAAAATTTAACCTGAATCTAACCAAGTTATAAATCTAAAAAACGTTTTTCAATTTGGGGAAAAAAATGAAAAAAAAATAAAATACTAAAAAGCAAAAAAATTTCACCAGTGTTTTATACATTATAAAAGTAGGGGGAAAAAAAACACCAGTACTAAATATTTAATTCCCCAATCTTCAATTTATTTTTTTGCCCTTTTCTCTGAAAATCAGCTAAAGCTTTTAAATCTATCAATTGCCCTGTTTTTTATTTTTTACACTGTTAATTTATATTAAAAGACATTATAATGTTGGTGTTTTGAGCGTGTTTTAGTTCAAAAGATATTTTTTTCTAATCAAAATTGTGCAAATTCCATATTGACAGAATTAAACCGACGAATATACTTAATGTTTCTATGTATACTGTTCGTCCCCACTATAAATTTATGTCATAAGTTTCCGTGAAATGTTAACGCTGAATTTACAGCAACTACATCGTTCCTATGAAGAGAAAATATATATGGCAATATTTCTGAATATAATAGACATGCATATCGTTATTATGATGAAAACGTTATGTTAAATGTCGTATGCGGTATATAGCGTGGTGTGTTAATAATTTTTGTCAAGTAATCTTTACATAACTGTCAATTTTTCAGGATTCGGCTGTCAGAAAAAATTCAAATCTTTTTAACAATAGATTGGAACATAAAACTGCTTTGGGTGTACAGTCTACAATGAGGCCTATACTTCAGGAAAACCTGAATCAGCGGTCAACCTGTATTCAGCGGGAAACATGGCTTAAACCGCCAAATAGATGTTAAAAAACTTACACTTTATCTCAGTCACATGTTTTAAAGCCACCGCCCTTGCTTAAGCAGACAATATATAGTTAGGCCCTACCCTCAAGAAGCGGCTAAGTAATTGTATCATTTTATAACCTGAAAACAACAAGTAATATATAAAACAGGATACCTTTCGCATCCATGCACCCAAAATGTATGTTTCTTTTATGAAACTTTTTGAAAATGTTAACGCTCTTACCTGACCCACGTTTTGTCAAGTTAGGAAACCACTATTTTATTTCCTTAATAAGGAGAAAAATATGGTAAACAAGAATCAACAAGGAAAGGCGGCGTTTCAATGACGCAAACGCCCATATGACCCAGCAACAAGAACTAGTGGCAAGGAGCCCCAGGCGGACCCCAAATAAAACAGGACAAGGGCCAAGTAAGCATAGACAGTTTATCAACTAAATGATAAAATAATTTGTTACTGATAAGGAGTTAAAAGAAAACAAATAAATGATTGCAACAGCCCACAAAGTCAAAGGGCACAGGGAAAGGGGATAGGAGACCGGGGAGGGGGGGGGGTGGGGTTGTTAATAAAAAATAAAAACTAGGGATGAAGGGGGGATAGTTAGTAGAC
Source organism: Ruditapes philippinarum (assembly GCF_026571515.1). Classification (NCBI taxonomy): domain Eukaryota; kingdom Metazoa; phylum Mollusca; class Bivalvia; order Venerida; family Veneridae; genus Ruditapes; species Ruditapes philippinarum. The sequence goes on along the minus strand of NW_026866969.1, from coordinate 230,478 downwards.
GAGAAAAACAACAAGGGACACACGCAAAAGTGTCACCAAAACAGTATGAAACAAATAGACAGATACATCAAGAAAAAAATGTTTTGCTCCTGTGACTGCCTTTTTCAGGACATTTACGGGAAAAATGAAAATGAAAAAAATTCAAAACGAAAGAAAATTAAAATTTTGCATGTGTCTCCAACGAACGTTCGACTAATTTACAGTTGTAAAATTCTCCGTGGAATAAGTGTACAGTATCTTTATTTTATTATAAATTTCTATTTAAATCAAATTCCATTTTGATTAAAATCAAATAATGTAAGTAATATTGTTTAAAGCTAAGATGACAATTAATGGGAAAACATTGCGGGTTTTTAATATTTTTTAATAAAACTGTAGAGGACGAATAAAATGTTCTGTTTGCGGTTAGCATGGTTAGTAGCAAGATAACAAGTTTGACTTCGACCGAGTATCTTTTTAGAGATACTTCTTGTTCACTTTCTTCTACCATCCCGTGACCGAACTTCTCTCAATCATGATTTTTTTCTTATTCGCACAAATAATAATATGTGTATGAAAATTTATTTATGCTTGTCAAGATTTTAGTGTTCGTTGTTGAGAACATACATTTGCTTCATACTTCTTCCACACAATTGATCAAGAAAACAGTAAACGAATTTGGTAGAACATGCAATGATTATTAAGAGAATTCTACAGATAAGTACCGCGTAATTACCATTCTAAACACTTTTGTGCTAAATGTTGACATTTGCATACCATTTAATTATTTATCTCCACAGAACAATTTAGATTGTGACAGATGCTTCCTCTTACTATTCTATCAATATGTAAATACAGGTAATAGAAAAAGCGCTTAATCAATTTTACTAACTTACTCCTGATACGAATACAAATTACAAAATAACTCCAAATAATGTTTTAGAGGCAAGTAAACATTTCATTTACATATATTTCAGACCCGCTAGCTTGTGAGAAACCTGCAGTAAATCTGACTAGAAAAAGTTGACAATATTATGTCATCCATACATCTTGGAATCAGTGGTGAAATTTAATGTTCGACCAGAAATCAGATTAAAACACAAATTGACTTAATAGTTGCTCTATACACAACTTCAACACCCAGGTGTATTTGCATTCTTCAATGCCGGCTTTATCTAAAACAAATGTATGAAAAGGTATTATTCATCTCCCTCCATGAACATATACTGAAAATTTGCCATCTGTCTTCTTAGTTAAAAAATTTCAGTGGATCAAAGGTGCAACGTTGGTCAGATTTAAAAAGTTATGCAATTCTTATCATACCTTCCTTAAATGATCAGGCGGTGCCGGTGAGATCACTCTTTCTCGGTGTCAGGGAGCTTTTCATCTAACGTAATTTGTATTTAATTTCTACTTGATGAAAATTGCAATTTCTGACATTATACTTTCAGTTAATAAACACAAAACGCCTTTATATATATAGTTTTAATTTTGTATAAAAGTTAAAAATTCCCTAAGATTCAATAAAATATCTGGATTCGCAGACTTAATACGCTTGAGCCATCAGATATCAATAAAGAAGATTCGATATTATATCTACGTAACACAAAATTGTCCGCCGGATATATTTTTCTTTTGTAAAGTATAACAACAATGATCATAAAATAACGGTCTGTTCATAATCCATGCAATTTTATCACCTTTCTAGCGACTGTGTTTCAGCTCAATGTTTGATACTTCACTGTACACACGTATAGAAATTGTATATTATACATGTAATAAACAATGTTATAAACTAGTTTTAAAAGATATAATTGTCTGGTCTGCTTCTTTTAAACGTCTCTAATGTAAAATCTAACCAATTATTTGTCTATTGCTACAGAAAATAAAACAGATTAAGTGTTTCAGCTTAAGATTTGATTGACATTTTCTCCTAATTGTATAACACATTAACGAACCTTGTTTTGTTTAATAAGTTTTAAAGACAGTCGTACCATTAGAGAAAATACATTAATCTAAATCATGGCTTCTTGAAATATCGTCGGAAACAGTGTCTTTTCTTACAATGTTGGAAGCAAGACACACATTTTATTTGAAGTATTTCCATTTGCTATTTTGATACATAGATAATAAATATGTCATGGTAATAAATATGTGTAAATGTCAAGTAATGCAATATGTTCATACAAATAAATTGAATTTATAATACATCAGACATCAACCAACTGCTTGGCTGTCGTGTTTTATTTTACCTTTATCTTAGGCTTAATCTGCAACTAACTGCATTTTTTTCAAATAACTAATCATATATTTCTGTCAAGAAGATAGCAAACACAATATGCCTTAGGATTTCAATCACAAACGTCTTGATTCATAGCAAATTAATTTCAGCATACCGAAATTGCAGTCAGTTCTCAGTAGAACATTTTTTCAATTACGTGAAAAAAATCGTTATTGATTTACTCTCAAACCATAACATAGTGTTTGAGAAAATTGTCTTGTCTCCTCAATTTCATCGTGCACTTTTAGATGAAAAGTAATTAATCCGAAGTGTTCCGATTATTGAGATATTTGAGGCCCATTTTCTTCTTAAATAATTTAATGATAATTTACAATAAATTACATTTCACCGTCTACAAAATATGATGGATGTCAGGGAGAATGAGAATTTTTAATACAGGATTGAATATTTTTATAAGAATTAGAGAATGTCTTTCATAGTTCGCCACTGCATCTTTGCAATTTAAAAATGTCATAATAAAGTATTATTATTAAATGCTTGTATTGATTCTTATTTATTATGCATATTCATATTTAACTGACTACTTAAGTTCTAACAATAAACAAATAAAACAAATCCATGACTCAACTTTGTTGGGTCGATAGGCTAAAGCCTCCAGGACTTTAATTTGAACAAACTTGGAAGAGGTTCACTAGACAATGTTCCATGCTAAATATCTAAGCTACAGGAAGTTAACAGATAAGTGTTATAGCCTAAGGTGTTATTGACATTTTCTCCTTGTTTTGTTGAATATTTTTTACCATTCGTGTATGTCATGGCGTCTTGAAATATCGTCGGAAACAGTGCATTTTCTTAAAATATTGGAAACAAGACACAAATTTTATTTTGAAGTGTGAGCATAAACTATTTTGATACTAAGATATTAAAAGTCATAAATATGTGTAAATGTCAAGTAATGCAATATGTTCATACAAATAAATTGAATTTATAATACATCAGACATCAACCAACTGCTTGGCTGTCGTGTTTTATTTTACCTTTATCTTAGGCTTAATCTGCAACTCCTTGCATAGTTTTTCAAATGTTTAATCATATATTTCTGTCAAGAAGATAGCAAACACAAAATAAGCTGTAGGATTTCAATAACTAACATCTTGATTAATGGCAAATTCATTTCAGCATACTGAAATTGCAGTCAGTTCTCAGTAAAACATTTTGTCAATTTCGTGAAAAGATAGGTATTGTTCAATACAACAGAGGGACACGTCTTTCCAACACCGTCCCTCATGGTGAGAATGTTCAGCGACTGGGGATCTGTTAAATTGACGTGTTCTCCAGGAAGAGTGGCGTAAATTCATTCGTTTACTTAATGGAAGTTTAGTTTTGCCGACATATTGTTCGTTGCACACTTTGCGAGACATAGGATAGATGATATTTGCTGTTTTCCTGTTTGAACACAACACACAGTGGCCAGGTGTAACACGGAAATCACGTGAGACATACTTGATTCGCCGATTCAATACGCTTGAGCCATCAGAAATCAACAAAGAAGACTAACTGTAACATAAATGCTCGCCAATATCTGACAAATTGCTTTAAATCGTCCTTAAATAACCAGGCGGTGCCGGGGAGGGCACTCTTTCTCGGTGCAAGTGAGCTTTTCATGTAATGTTATTTGTATTTAATTACTGCTTTATGAACATTGCAATTTCTGACATTATACTTATAGTAAATACACACAAATCGCCTTAATAAATATAGTTTTAATTTTTGTAAAGCAGTAAAAAAATCCCTAAGATTTGACCTTATATCAACATTAAACCATATTGACCGCGGGCTATATTAAGTATAACAACAATGACCATTCAATAAGGGTCTTTTTATAATCCATCCATATTTATCACCTTTCTAGCGACTGCGTTTCGTTGCAATTTTTGATATTTCATGTAAACAGTACAGGCGTATAGGGATTTTGTGCTTATTATACATGTAATACACCCCTGATGAAGGCATAATACGCCGAAAGTACTCCGGTATTTATACTTTAGCACTGTATGAACGCACTGTATGAACGTTTTTTATTTCTTAAAAGTAAGACAGGATATTCAGTATAGTCATTAGTTCTCTTATTAAGTCATTAGTTCCCTAATAGCATGTTTTATGTCTTCAGTTTCACAAGGTCGTGGCATATGTCAGTTTTTAGATGACCCGTTAAGTTAATCCTATAGTGGTAAGGAACAGAATACCTCATTTACTTTTCATTGCTATTTATTTCTATTTAAAACAAGCAAATTCATTGAATTTATATCCCCCGCCGAGTACTGGTTATTATTAACACAACAACTGAAGACATAGGGCTTTATTTATATATTAATCATGGCATAAACAGTAATATTCTTTGAACTTGATAAATATTCAGGGCAATAACAGAGCCATAACTTTGTGTTAAATAGTAAAATCTGGAAATGCCAATGAGATGTATGCATATTACATAACTAATCAAGGGCCATAAATCTGAGTAATACGTATCTGACTGGAACAAGGAGACTATATGCACATCTCCTCTTAGTATCCCATAAAGTTTTATTGAATTCCAGCCAGTAGTAGCAGAGAAGTAGCGAGGAAACAAATATTTTCTATATGGATACTGCATAACTAATCAAGGGCCATAACTCTGAGTTAAAGTGTCTGACCGGAACAAGCCGACGATATGCGCATCTCCTCTTGGTATTGAAGGGTCCCATAAAGTTTCGTTGAATTCCAGTCAGTAGTTGCAGAGAACTACTCCGGAAACGATTTTTACTCTTAGACTATATGCATACTACATAACTAATCAAGGGCCATAACTCTGAGTTAAAGGGTCGGACCGGAACAAGCCAACGATATGCGCATCTCCTCTTAATATTGATGATTCCCATAAAGTTTCGTTGAATTCCTGCCAGTAGTTGCAGAGAACTACTCCGGAAACGAAATTCGGACGGACGGATGGACGGACGGACGGACAACGCCAAAACTATATCGCCCTCCCGATTCCATCGGCGGGGGATAACAAATCCCTCAGACTTAGCGTGTATACATGTATCCTTTTCACTAGAAAGCATTGCGCAACTACATAGTAAAACTAAGAAATCAAACAGTCTATCTGAAGTTGAATAAGTCAAATATCGGGTTGTAGAAAATATTGCATGCCATATGTTTATAAAAAAAAACAATTTTTTGACGGCTTAATTCTCTCTGTATTAATGTCATAGACATGGCGCATGAAGCCTGATGCTATTTCTTTTTCTGCCGGCTATTTGAGAAATGAAAACAAAATTGCATTTTCTAAAAATATCCATCAGCATGCGATATTAATCAGAACACTAAGTACTGAGCAACTGTTTATATCTTTAATGTATATAACAACTTGAATCTGTCTTGATAATCAGGATAACAAAATGTTTTAGGATAATTTTAGTTATATCGATTCTGCTTACATAATTTATTTTGTCTTTATTTCAAATCGTAACGAAAGAAAACCAACAGTCCAATATCTCATTACTTCTGTGTAAGAACGAAATAAAAAAAGACACTTATATAAAACTTACGACGAGAATGTCTTTTTTCAAATAAAATTATGTATTTATGTAAAATATTGACGAAGTAATATTGCATTATTTATAGAATGAAGTTTTGAAAAACTTGACATGTAAAGCTATATTGACCGGGGGGGGGGGGTTAACTCTGGTCCCCAGATTTCTGTCCAATGGAATGCGTCGTAGATAAAGCAGTCGTAATATTAAATTGTGAACAGTCGGGCACCTGTAAGCCGTTTCGAATTAAATGATATGCTAGAGTAGGGTAGCCTATGAAACCGCAGCAGGGTTTCAATGGTAAAAATAGAACGTTTTTACCAAAACAATAATAAAACAAGTTTTTCCCTCCATTTAATGACCAATTTATATTCTACTAAATTGCATAATAATTTTTATACAAAAATTGAAGAAACAGTAATAAACCTGACAAAAATACCAGTCCACTAGCAGAGACGGAATACACAAAAAAATAATTAATCGTTGATCTAACCAAGGGGATAAATCTGACCAACTTGATACAATTGGGAAAAGAAATTAAAGTACATATATTGCATAGATAGCTTCAATGAACTCGTCACCACGTGTTTTATGGGATGGGTTTTATACCTAGATTGATAGGGAAAAATATCCAGTATCATACAATAGGGAAAAACATCCAGTATCATACAATTAAACTAGATATTTCTATTCCCCACTCTTCAATTCATTTTGTGCCCCTATCTCTGAAAATCAGCTAATGCTTCAAATTTTCTGATCAATTGCCCTGTTGTTAAATGTACACTGCCAATTTATTTATATATAGCCTTACATTGATACATTTTGTTTCTTGTTAACCCGAAAAGGAAACATGTGATTTTCGTGAAATGTAAATGGTATTTTGTAATTCTAAAGGTGAATAATTCTACTTTTACTGTAAGAGGTAAGAATATATGTTAACAGTCATCCAATTAGTCTTTGTTGCTTTTCTTCATTCTTAACATAACGAATAGTGTATACGGTAAATCCTGCCTTTCTATCCCTCTGACATTGTAACAAATGTTAACATCAAATTTTAATACATTAGATTTAAAAATTGTTTAGACAATATATTTCATGTGCAAATAAAAATCCTAGCTGATTTTAAAAAGTAATTGTATAATTCCTTTAACGTTAAGTATGTTCTCATTCTTTCATTTTACCATTTCTACATTCGCTATTTCCTCAATGTTGAACTTTTTTCTTCTCTCGTGAAGGTTGCATAAAATAACAAGGGTAACATTGTCGAAATATACGCCGTAACAAAAGCATTTGACATTGTCTGTGATGGATACGAATCACGTCAATAATAATAATGTGTGTAACTTTTGGAAAAAGTAAGTGTTTCACGCTCGGAATAATCGTTTAACTTTAGATTAAAGTTTAAACTAAAATTTTAATAGCAACTGTGTATTAGACAGGTATGTGTATAATTAAGTTTTTTTACTTTGTTAACTCAAGAATTCAAATTTAATACAAATGTACCAATTATATTACCACTGTATATTACAATTTAAATAGTTTCTAGGACATTCATAACAGTAACAGAATTTAGTAGTAAATGCAATAAATATAGGAGCATACATTTCAGAGAGCTCCACAAATAAGTACCGCGTCATTACCATTCTAAACACCTTTAGTGCTAAATATTGACATTTGCATACCATTTAGTTATTTATCTCTACAGAACAATTTAGATTGTGACAGATGCTTCCTCTTACAATTCTATCAATATGTAAATACAGGTAATAGAAAAAGCGCTAAATCAATATTACTTACTTATTCCTGATCCGAATACAAATTACGAAGACGCTCCAAATCAAGTAAACATGTCATTTACACACATTTAAGACCCGCTGGTTTGCAAGAGACCGTTATTAAATCTGACTAGAAAAAGTTGACAATAATATATCAGCTATACATCTTGAAATCAGTGGTGAAATTTATATTTCGACCAGAAATCAGATTAAAACACATATTGACTTAATGGTTGCTCTATACACAACAACTGCAACACCCAGGTGTATTTGCATTCTTCAATGCCGGCTTTGTCTAAAACAAATGTACGAAAAGGTATTACCTACCGGCTCCTTTGTTAAAAGCGGTCTAGTAAATCACTTACCGACCGGTTAACAGGTCTGCAAATAGATACCGACCGGTTATTGTTCTATTGTTCTCTATACAATAGAAAATATGTGAAGTCGAGAAACTCGTGCATTACAGTACACAATATTCACGGTAAAATAACGCTGAATTGTTGGGGAGGGGGGATAATGACCACTTTGAATAGGAAAAAGGGTCAATATATATTTTAAAGATTAATCGAAATAAATTAGCGCATACGGCTGTAAGTACCCTCATTCCAGATTATTTTTGAGAAAAACGAACTGGCTACTGTTCTGGCGTTGAAGTTTTGTGTTTCGCCGATATTAATGAGTATAACAACGCACATTACGCCTTTCTTTAAAGTTTGCTTTTCGGTATACCTAACACATTTGCCGAACTATATAGCTTCATAAAGGCCCGGTCACACAGCCCTCCACGGGCGTATCGCGGCCGAATAACGGCCAAAAATTTCTGCCCGTGAAGCAAACGCTGTTGTACGCTTTGAGGTCGCGATAAAGACGCGATACAGCCGTACTTTATCCGTCGTTACACGCGGTAAGAAATTCACACGCGGTTGGCCACGCGAAAAAGTTTTGGGCTGCCCAAAAATTTAGACCGCGGGTAATCGCGGGCGGTACACGTGGTACACACGTGGTAAAGACGCGGTACAGACGTGGTTACACGCGGTAGGACGCGAAATTTTAGCGGGTAATCGCGGGTGGAGCACGGTCATAGCACGTTTGTTCCGCGTCTGTACCGCGTTGTTATCACGTGCATTAGCGTGCGTACCGCGTGTAAGCATGGACAAAAGCCTTTCTCCGCGTAAACAGCGCGCCCCAATACCGGCCTAATCACGTTCAATTGCGCCTTGTACACGTCCCAAATACGATTGTCCACGGCCTAATCGCGTCCGTACAACGTCTGATTTTAGGTACATAAAAAGCGCGATTTGCCGAGCATTCGTCAGTTGTGGTCCAGACGTCAAAGGGTGAGCATGGATCCAGCAGCATCAGAACCAAGTGGTACAGGTCCATCAGCTCCTCATTGACAGAAGAAGACGAAGGAGGAGGAGGGTGGTCCAGAACATCTGGGTGCGCGACTGGATTGGCAGGAGACCTGAGCTGGGGCTGTACGATCGTCTCATGGTGGAGCTCCGTAATGAAGATCCAAGGGTCTTCCAGAACTTCATGAGAATGCCACCTGCCATGTTCGATGAAATTGTGCAGAGACTGACACAACCCCTTACCAAGGAGACTACCAACTGGCGAGCACATCTTGGTCCAGGCCTGAAGGTTGCCCTCACCCTGAGGCACATTGCTTCTGGCGCCAAGTACCCCTCTTGACGTGGGGGAGGTTCCGAAGATTTCGGAGAACCAGGCTCTTCCGACACAGGATCCTCCTCCTCCACTCGCATGGCGCCCTCCCAAGTGTTGGCAGCGGGTGTGGTCACGGGGTGGTGGTGGTGGCAGTGGTAGTGGCAGCAGATGTAACACCTGAAAAGGCAGAATAAATAAAAGTATTTTTTAATAAACAGTTACCGTTTATAAAAAATATACATATAAATAATAATTTTGTGGGGGGGGGATAATTTCTTCAGCGACATGCTTTTCATTCCAAATTTGGCACACGAGATAAATATCCTCCCATTTAATTGTTTCTAATTATTATTATTATTATTATTATATACCACATTTCTATAGCACTCTTTTCATAAATAATAAATGTTCAAGAGTGCTTTACATAAATCCGATAAAACATAATCATATATATATAAGACATAATGTACAACATAAATTAAGTAAACCTATTAAACAAAAATGATAATCTAAAACCAGTAAAGGATGGTAAGAAATACAGACACATTTAGTTTAAAATCAAGGCACAATTAAAATTAACACTGATAATATAGCAAAAAGTAGTACATGATTTATGAACTAACGTCCATAGAACTTTATGAAATAATGTGTTTTGAGAGCTCTCTTAAAACATGGCAAGGTATTACAGTCTCTAATGTCAGGTGGTAACGCGTTCCATAATTTCGCTGCGGCTGTCTGGAAGCACCTGTCACCATATCGTACTGTCCGAGATTTAGGCACAACTAATGTCATTGAGTTATTCTGGGACCTCAGATTTCTGACTGGGATGTACACGTCTATCATGTCTTTTATATAGGCTGGTGATTGATCGATGAGGGATTTATATGTATAAGTCAAAATTTTATATTCGACCCGATACTCTACCGGAAGCCAGTGAAGTTCACGTAAGATAGGTGTTATGTGGTCATATTTGAGTGTTCTAATCACAGTATGCATTGCACGTTACTCAAAATTAATAGTGTACACAAAATAAATTTTAAAAAAGATTTCCTACTGCTATCTTCTATAATGCATAACAACTTTTTTCTTTAAATGAATGAATTTTGAACGAACAGTGGTCCACCATTCCTTGACGAAGATTTAAAAATTTTAAAAATTATAACATAAATTGTACTCACCATCAAGAGATTCTTCCTCCTCTTCAACTAGACTGGCAGCTCTTGGACTGACAGCAGGACTGGCCTCGACCTCGCCATGAGCACTCCTGCTTGCATCTCCACTGTGACTCCTACCTTGGGCTTCTTGGCGACCTCCACTGGCATTGGGCTGCCTTCATCTGCTGACTTAGCCCTCGGCTTCTTGCTCGCACGCTGCTTCTCCTTCTTGGCCGGTGAACTCGACGTGGGTTTCTTCTTCGGTGCTATAGCTTGATCTTCACGGGACTGTGTCTTCTTTATTATACCCGTGGTAGGCCGCGGTACCGCCGCGCTTCACTCGCGATAAGGACGCGGAACAGTCGCCGGCGTCTGTTCCTCGGGCATACCACGGGTAAACCGCGGGTAAGCCAATTTTGCACATTTTCCACCACGGGCAACCGCGGGCAAAAAAAAATCGCATAATTTTACCCGCGATACAGACGCGTAAGGCTGTGTGACCGGGCCATAAGATACTAGTTTTCGGTATTTATTTCCACAACTATGTCTGAATTTGCACAATCTGCATTATTTTAACAATTCTGCATTATGGTATATATACGACGATTATATTATTGGTGCATATCGAATCAAAGTCAACTTCTGCATCTTTCTTTCCCAAAATATTACTTTCAGTGAGAGTATAGTTCATCTTAAGTATAAGACCGTTTTTCTTATTTTTTCCCAGTTATTTTTACATTACAATTTGGATTTTGTATACCAGTACCAAGAATACGACTTGCGCTTCCATTCTAGACTGCGTGCTTACATGCGGTCTTATAACGGATTATGCTAATTAAGAATACACGGAAAGAAAATTCTCCCAAACATACATGGATGAAATTCTAAGAAAATTTAAAATCAGCCATCATAAAAAACAACAACAACAAAACCCAACTTACACAACGGTGTAACTACATGTATTACTAATATTTATTCATAGAACCCCGTCTTTTACTTTCCTTTGAAAAAAATCGTATATTTTAATTATATAAGAGATAGCCTGATCATCTATTTACCATGAAATTTATTATATATAAAGATAAAGTGTTCCGTTTTTGTTTTTATGATTAGAAAACATTTTTATCTTCCTCAGTATTTGTTTATATTATTAATATGTTATGTATTAATATATCAAAATAATGATCTTACCTTTCCCTACTCGACAAGTTCTGTTTTCATTTTCTGTGACTCAACTCAACAAGTACATTACCTCATGAAACCCCACGAAAATCACGAGAATATTCAAATAACACCTGATTTGTGAACGAATGAATTACAAGAGCGTAGCGGATGGTATCTTTGCTTGGCTTTGGAATGCTTTCTTAAACATGATAAAGTACATAAGTAATATGTTTCTTGTGAGTAATATTAATAAATACTGAGCTAAAAACTGATGTATGGATAGAAAAACAAAAGAGCATGTAGGTAAGATAGTTACCGCACTCGGAATAGGTCTGCATAGTATTTACAGACCCGGTGGCCTTTTAAAAACCTCGATCGCTACGCTCTCTCGGTCTTCAAATCGCCACCCGGGTCTGTAAATACTATGCAGACCTATTCCTCGTACGGTAACTATTACTTATTCATCTCCCTTCCTTGAACAGATACTGAAAATTTGCCATTTGTCTTCTTAGTTAAAATTTTTCAGTGGATCAAAGGTGCTAGTGGGTCAGTTTTAAAACGTAATAATCAGGCTGTGCCCGGAAGGGCACTCTTTCTCGGTGTCAGCGAGCATTTAATCTTATGTCATTCCTTTTAATTTCTACTTGATGAAAATTGCAATTTCTTATATTATATTTTCAGTAAATAAACACAAAATGCCTTTATATAGTTTAAATTTAGGTATAACAGTAAAAATTTCCCTAAGATTCGACATTATATCAACATTACACCATATTGTCCGCGGGCTATATTATTCTTTTGTAAAGTATAACAACAATGACCATTCAATAACGGTCTTTTCATGATCCATGTAATTTTATCACCTTTCGAGCGACTGTGTTTCAGTTTAATGTTTGATACACACGTATAGAAATTTTGTGCTCAATTGTGTGCATATTATACATGTAATACACTCCTGATGAAGGCCTTACACGCCGAAAGTGCTCGGATATTTATATTTTAGCACTGAATGAACGATTTTTTTCTCCAAATTTATTGTTATACTTTCTACGATCTTGTATCCTTCATGGGATCCAGTGTTTTTGAAAGGTATTTTGTAGATGTAAACATTTTCACAACATTATCATATAACATTATATATACACTTATATTACAACAAACTCAAGAGAAAATAGGCAAATAGATATGTATGAATACAAAACTCACCATTCAATTAAATAAAACTCCAGATTCTGTTCAAGAATACAAAGAATGGCAATTTCTATCAAAGACAAGTATAGTCATTCTATTTTTCTTCCTGGATTCTTGCAATACCAAACCTACATTTGATTAGTTTATACAATATTATAGACTAGTTTTAAAACATATGTTTGTCTGGTCAGCTTCTAATGTGAAATCTAACCAATTATCTGTCTAGATACAGAAAATACTCAGCTAAAGGTTTGATGGACATTTTCACCTAATTGTATTACACATTGACGAACCTTCTTTTGTTTAATTATTTTTTCCATACATTCTTACCATTAGAGAAAATACATTCATATAAACCATGCTTTTTTGCAATATCGTCGGAAACAGTGTCATTTCTTAAGATGTTGGAAGCAAGATATTTTATTTGAAGTGTTTGCATAAACTATTTTGATACTAAGATATTGAAAGTCATAATATAAAAATGTCATGGTAATAAATATGTGTAAATGCCAAATATTTCAATCTATAGCCGCTTGCTGGCTGTCGTGTTTTATTTACCTTTAAGTTAGGCTTAATCTGAACTCCTTAGATAGTTTGTTTGTTTTGGGTTTTACGTCACATCGACACAGTATAGGTCATATCGCGACGTTCCAGCTTTACTTGTGGAGGAAGACCTCAGGTGCCTTTCCGTGCATTATTTCAGGCACGAACGGGTACCTGAGTAGAACTCCTTAGATAGCAAACACAAAATATGCTATAAGATTTCAATAACTAACGTCTTGATTCATAGCAAATTCATTTCAGCATACTGAAATTGCAGTCAGGTCTCATTGAAACATTTGTCAATTACGTGAAAATATAGTTATAGTTCAATACAACAGAGGGACACGTCTCTCAAGGTCAAAAGGATCAGTGACTGGAGATCTGTTCAATTTATTTGTTCTCCAGGCAGAGCGGTGTAAATTCATTCGTTTACTTAATGGAAGTTTAGTTTTGCCGACATCTTGCACGGGGGTGGAACCCCATATATATCTCAAAAAAATGAGCATCGATTAAAATTATATGTGAATTTCCGGTTCACCAGAAATGAAGCATAACACCAGATGTGACTGTTAAAATTAGGTCAATCGCAGGGTTAGTTTTCATCTTTTGAAACATTTATATAAAATTCAATCCTTTTTTTAAGAAAATCGAAATGTGATTGTACCCTTCTGATTCCCCTCTATATTACCCATTTTTGTTTTGGATTTCTATGCAGTCTTCATCGAGATATTCTGTCCTTCGTGGGTTCTGTGTGTCTAAAACATGCAATATGAATGAAGAAAATGTCACTAAACGGACTCAAAAACAGAGATTTAACGGAATGTCACTAAAGACCGATGCTTAACATCCAGACAAATCCTGATTTTAAACATTTATTGAGATTTGGCCTCAAACGAAGGGAATTGCTGCTCAAAATTGCATTTGAGCTCAATATGTGATGAAGAGATACATGTGTGCATAATATAAAAAATAGCAACATAATTACGCATCACTTTCATAAAGCAATCTATAATTCATTCTATTGTGTATCATTCTGTAATTAAAACATTATTATCCGAAATAGACACATTTTCGCGAGACGAGCTTGAATAATATAGTATCCATATAGAAGAGATAAAAGACATTCTGGATAAGAAAGGTTTCGATACGTAGATATGGTGGGAAGGTCTTGCTTATTTTGATTTATTGACGTCATTTGTGCAATCATTCCCTTTGTATGCCGTCATGCATTAATAAATTAACTAATTATTCATTCGACTGCACTGTCTGCTTAATAGGGGATTAATGTGAAGGGTGTTTGAATTTGTTATGACGCTGTAAGAAAGTCAGTGATAAACTTTTTGAAAAAGATCAAAGAAACTTTGCATATTTATTTTCCACATCAAGGAACGTCCTTGCTTAATATTTACATGGTTCACGTCATGCCCATAGTCGCAACATGGGTCAATGCTTATTTGACTTATTTTATGCCTGCTCTGTAACTGATATAAATTCAAAAATCCATCTTTTGGCATGCCAATAAAATGCTGATGGAACGGCGGTTAGCGTAATACTGGCGCGTCCCAATTATTTACAGCAAATATTTGCTGTGTCTTTGGTCATCCGACCAATTAGAAACACCCAACATATTTCTGATTGGCTCATATGGTGTGGGGTTTCCAATATCGGTCATTGACACGTTGCATAAAAAGTAACCGAGGTTCCGAGAGGGGACTTAAATTTATGAAGAGAAGCAAATTATAAATTGAAATTTTATGGTTATTAAAATACTCATTTCCTCTGTTTATCATACGATAAAACAATTATAATATATCGAACTCGACTATTATGTAGAAATATGGTTTTCCTTACTGACAATGCTCTTGGTCTGTCGCTATAACAATAACTTATAGAATATTGTGATAGATATTTTTAAGAATGTAAACATTATTATAGAAACATATTATATGATATGATAGCTTTACAAAGTTCAATACTTTCAGTTTCTTTGTCCAAGTTGCATATCCTTTATTAGTGGATTGTTTATCATACGGAGTCGGCCTAGTGAATTTTCGTATTCTTTGTTTTATAGTAAACACGCCCGTTTAACTCACAACGAGTGAAAAATGTCCATCGGTAAAAATGTTGTGAGCAACTTCCGTTCCTCGTTGTTAGCACCCATCTAGGACGTGTGACACGATAAACAAGGTGAGGGTCATGTACAGACTCAATTAAACCGAGTCTGCAATTCTTATGTTATTTTGTTGATATTAATGCTTCCGAGGGATCACTTTGTTTCCGGAATTTCATAATTTTTGAAGATTACAGACATTCATGTAACAATATCGGAATGCAGTTAGCTAGCGATGTGTTTTCCGATTATGCACATGTAAAGATATTGCCTGTTTGTCGACAATTTGATGGAAATACCGTGCGACGCAGTCACTCCGGGTAGCTGGAAAACTGGAGACAACTTCTCTCCAGACCAAATTGCATTTTGATTCTGGTACAGCGGAAATTCACATATAATTTTTACCGATGCTCATTTTTGAGATACATATGGGGTTCCACCCCCGTGTATTGTTTGTTGCACACTTTGCAAGAGATAATAGATTGATTAATAATATTTGCTGTTTTACTGTTTGCTGCACAATACACAGTGGTCAGGTGTAACACGCAAATCACTTGAGACATACTGGATTCGCCGACTCAATACGCTTGAGCCATCAGAAATCAATAAAGAAGACTAACTTTTACATAAATTCTCGCCAATATCTGACAAATTGCTTTAAATCTTCCTTAAATAATCAGGCGGTGCTGGGGAGGGCACTCTTTCTCGGTGCCAGGGAGCTTTTCATCTAACGTCAATTGTATTTAATTTATACATGTAAAAAATTGCAATTTCTGCATTTATAATAAATTACAATGCTATTAAATTAAACAATTCAAACAAAGCCTTAAACCTCTGTGGTACTCTCAGTCGCGCTGGCGCTGGCATGTTCGTCTCTATTGCCAAGAGAGAACCTCAATATTTTATTAATAACAAAAAAGAAAGTAAAAAAAAAAAAATACAAAGGGCCTGATAAAAGTATTACCCCTTTGTGGGATTTGAACGTGAGGCCTTCCGCATGCAAAACAACTAACATAACCACTGCACTATCAAGCTAGATTATAATCAATCAACTGTTTTCCAGGTAACGTGTTTTCGTATATGGTTAATTTCCTGCCACCCCTATGCAATTTAAAATTTAAGATTTCCCATTCTCGATCATATTTGAATCGACAATAGTTTTCATTTTTGTAAAACTGTTGAAAATTCCCTAAAAATCATCATATCTACATTTCACAACATTGGCCGCGGGATATATTATTCTTTTGTTAACAACAATGACCATTCAATAACGGTCTTTGAATAATCCATGCAATTTTATCACCTTTCTAGCGACTGCGTTTCACACATGTATACAGATTTTGTGCTCTATTGTGTGCATAGTATACATGTAATACACCCCTGATGAAGGCATATTTACGCCGAGAGTACTCGGGTATTTATACTTTAGCACTGTATGAACGTTCATTTTATTTTATAAATGTAAGACAGGATATTTAGTTAAGACATTGGTTCCCTTATAAGTCATTACTTCCCAAATAGCATGTATTTTTGGTCTTCAGTTTCACAAGATCGTGGCATATGTCAGTTTTAGGATGACCCGTTAAGTCAATACTATACTGGTAAGGAAGAGAATAGCTCATTAACTTTTCATTGCTAAAATTTGTTTAAGATTCTATTTAAAACAAACATCTCAGACTTAGCGTGTATACATGTAACCTTTTCACCAGAAAGTATTGCGCAACTATATAGGTAAAATTAAGAATTCAAACAGTCTATCTGAAGTCAAATATCGGGTTGTAGAAAATATTGCAGGTCATATGTTAATAAATATATAAAAAAAAACATTTTGAAGGCTTAAATTCCCTCTGTAAAAATGTCATAGACATGGCGCATTTAGCATGATGCTATTTTATTCTCTGCCGGCTATTTGATAATGAAAACAAAATTGCCTTTTTTAACAAAATTTATGACCATGCGATATTAATCAGAACACTTAGTACTGAGCAAATATTTATGTCTTTAATGTATATAACAACTTGAATTTGTCTTGAAAATCGGGATAACAAAATGTTTTAGGGTAATTGTAGCTATATCAATTCTGCTTACATCATTAATTTTGCCTTTATGTCAAGTCGTAACGAAAGAAAACCAACGGTCCAATATCTCATAACCTCTGTGTAAGAACGAAATGAAAAAGAGGCACTTATCCAAAACTTACGATGTGAATGTCTTTTTTCAAATTAAGTTATGTATTTATGTAAAATATTGACGTAGTCATATTGCATTTTTATAGATTGAAGTTTTGAAAAACTTGACATGAAAAGCTATATTGGGGGGGGGGGGGGGGCTTACTCTGGTTCCCAGATTTCTGTCCCATGGAATGTATCGTAGATAAACCAGTCTTAAAATTGAATTGTGAACAGCCGCGCACCTGTAAGCCGTGTCGAATTAAACAATATGCTAGATTAGGGTAGCCTATAAAACCGCATCAGGGTTTCAAAGGTAAGAATAGAACGACATTACAAAAACAATAATGAAACAAGTTGTTTCCCTCCATTCAATTACCAATTTATATTCTACTAAAAACATTTTATGTCATGATAATTATGATAAATGATTTACAGTACTTTTTATAAAACTGATTTTGTCTGATATTCATGCGGAAAAAGTATATTTCTCCACTGTAACAAGAAAAAGGGAACCACACACAAAACTTGTAAAAAAATACCACAATCTAGTTTGGAAACATGCTGAAACTGCAAATATTAATGAAATAGCAACTATAAAAACATTTGGCTTTGGTTATGACATACTTTTTTACAATATCAGAGATGGAGATACATACGTATATATTAAAAATCCACTCATACGTTTGTGATCTTCATGTCCAAATATAAGTTTTATGCAATTCAAAAAGGTATGGTCGATTTGTTCAAGGTTTTATTCAGCTAGGTGACATCTACAGTTTTATTTTACACCGACACATTCTTTGATATTTGTAATTTCATAACATATGCTCTTTACTATTAGCTGTTAATTCAAAGTCAAGTGTCAAAACCTAGATAGGATTGTCTGTGATTGATACGAATCACGTCAAAAATAATGATATGTATAACTTTTGGAAAAAATTGGTTGTGCACGCTGGGAATAATCTTTAGATTTACGTTTAAACTAATTTTTTCATAGCAACGGTTGCAGTAACTTATATAGTTTCTAGAAAAAAATGAAGAAAAATATATTTACATTGTACATGACAATAAAAAAAGGTTAAGGATATTCATAAAAATGAAAAAAAAAAATTTTTTTCTTACGTAATATTTAATTCACACATGGGATATTGTTTCAGTTACCGAATTTCCCTAAAGG
Source organism: Ruditapes philippinarum (assembly GCF_026571515.1). Taxonomy (NCBI): domain Eukaryota; kingdom Metazoa; phylum Mollusca; class Bivalvia; order Venerida; family Veneridae; genus Ruditapes; species Ruditapes philippinarum. The sequence continues at coordinate 211,735 of NW_026866969.1, read as the reverse complement.
TATTTGTGGTGGTAACGTATAGCAATATGTATTTGCTTGATGCTTACTTTCCCCATATATTGTTCCAAAAAAGCAGTAAACGCATTAAGTAGTAAATGCAATAAATATTGGAGCATACATTTCAGAGAGCTCTACAAATAAGTACCGCGTTATTATCATTTTAAACACCTTTGCTGCTAAATATTGACATTTGCATACCATTTAGTTATTTATCTCTACAGAACAATTTAGATTGTGACAGATGCTTCCTCTTACAATTCTATCAATATGTAAATACAGATGATAGAAAAAGCGCTAAATCAATATTACTTACTTATTCATGATACAAATACAAATTACGAAGTCACTCCAAATAATGTAATATGAGGCAAGTACAAATGTTTCATTTACATATATTTCAGACCCGCTAGCTTGCGAGAGACCTGTATTAAATCTGACTAGTAACAGTTTGCAATATCATTTCATCAATACATCTTGAAATCAGTGGTGAAATTTAAATTTCGACCAGAAATCAGATTAAAACATAAATTGAATTAACGGTTGCTCTTTACACAACAGCAACACCATGCGTGTCATTGTATTCTTCAATGCTGGGAGTAGACTGCTGGAGGCCAATCATTGAACTCAGAGGCCCGTCCGGTTCGACTGTGTCTTAAACAAATATATAAAAAGGTATTAATCATCTCCCTATTTGAACATATACTGAAATTTTGCCTTTTTTCTTCTTAGTTAAAATATGTCAGTGGATCAAAAGTGCTACGTAGGTCAGTTTTAAAACATTATACAGTTGTTATTCATTTTATAGTTTTTATTGCATCAGGCTACAAGAAAATTATAACCAATCTTTCCCGTTTAGCCAACGGAAACAAGGATGATGCCAGCATCGACATCGATACTATTAGCCATAATAATGTAAAATAATCAGTAGGTCCGAAATTCTGCTGGCCATTATGAGTCCATATTCTATGTATTCAACTAGCGTCATAAATATTGCTAGTTCTTTTCGGATACAAACACAATAAAAAAGTTAAATATCATTGGTTTTATAAAGCCTCTTGATGAGTGATAAACCACCTTAGTCCAGAAAGCTAAATAATTGCGCTCTCAAAGTCGACCTATTTCAAGATATTTCATTAGAAAAGTAAGAAAGAATATACAGTAGACTGAAGATATACAGTTACTGGTTCCTAATAGCGTGGTTTCTTTGGACCTCACATTTACTAAATTGTAACCTATATCAAGCACCGCTGTTTCTTTAAGATAATATTTGAGACAAATTTCTTAAACTTAGCGTGTTAAGTAAGAAATGTCTCACAGTGTGCAATCAGTGCACAGTGTGTAATCATTGTACATCAAAAACAGTGTATGTACCTTTGCGACACTATGCAGAAACATACATAAAATCTAAGAATTGAAAATGTCTGTCAAAAGTCGTATATATTAGATATCGGGTTGAAGTCTAAAGGATGTGATGTGTTTATCAAAAGACATTTTAATAATTGGATTTCCCACTGGACTTATGTCTTAGACATAAGGCAAATAGACTGATAGAATCTCTTTCCCTGTCGGCTCTTTGAAAAATGAAACCAAAATTGCTTTTTTGAGAACATTTATCACCATGCACTATAAACCAGAACACTTGGCGCTGAGCAACGTTTTGTATCTCTTATGTATATAACAACTTGTATTTTTTCTTGAAAATTGGAATAACAAAATGTTCTAGGATGATCACGAATTTTAATATCAACTGCTTACAACTTTTCTCTTGTGTAATTTTGATTTTATTAGACTTTAAAAATATCAAGTACCATTTTTGCTAACAAATTTTGCATCAGATACCATATTTGTTATCGAATTTAGAACTATTTAGCCAATGTATACCTATAATGATTATCTATTTTAAATCAAACACTTTTTCTTTCTTAAAGTGATCACAGAGGTACATAAATAATGTTAAAAGAAGAAAAATTACCCTTCTGGGATTTAACCCATGTCCCCCAGTTTCAGTGCAGTTGACAGTAATTTAAGTTTATTTAAATACTATTCATAGTGGAGATAATGCATTAAGAGGGTCATCAAACAATGTGCAACATAGTCGTTTGTTTACAACTCTAGATTTCACTTACCTGAATGCAATTTTGACAAATCGACCATGCTTTTTTTGAAAGTGCATAACACTTGAATTTTCACAAACTTGGATTCTGTTTCATCATTTATTTTCTAAATAGTAAACATTTTATAAATGTACCATGTTCTTGTTTTTCTTTTTTTCTTGTAACAAAAAAATATAAATTATTTTTCCCTTAAAATAATTTCCTTTATTTTTTCAAGAAATTGCATGATTTTTGTTTACAAATCACTGGTTCCGTTTCTGTGTATATATTAGTAAGGTAGTACACGGAACCAATATTACTCTATAACAACTATATAAAACATGAAACATCGTACATCGGTCTCTCAATTTACAACTTGCTGTCCGAGTACACTTCAAATTAACTCTTCCCACCCGCAACACCCCAATTTTAATATGATTTATAAATATGTTGTACTTTTTGTATTGACAGCATAATTAATGAAATTGGTTTATTGTTATCAGTTCGTGTTAAAAGGTTTTACGCTCTAGTACTTATGATTTTTTTAAAGTTTAAATTACTGATAAATAGTCAAATTTATCTTTCCAAGATAAAATCATTTGTAAAAATGGTTGGTGAACAATTTAACTGTTTTTTGGTAGTTCTTATGTTACAGATACGTCCATGGCACTGACACTTTGACAAGGCGATCCTTCTGCACGATCAGTCAACGTAAAGCAATCAACATAATGTACCTCTCGACGGAGAACCATACTTCGCAATAAAGGAGAAGACCAAACTTCAGGGATCGTCAATGTTAGGACTGTAACTGTATCTATCTGTGCATTGTTTTTTCCTAATATGTTTCATTTAAGCATGGGTAACATATGTTTTTGTGTAGAGCTGAGAGACTCTTATAGTGACATGGAAGTTGTTTAGTGCTGGACTATAATGACATTTTACCACTATTTTAAATCTTGAAAATGCAATGAAGTTGCTTTGATTTGGTATGTTTTATTTGTTTGAACTTCTTAGAATCAAGTCTACAATGTCACTCATATTTTGCCGGAAAAAAAATATGTCGACCGGAAGGCGGATAACAATCTTGTCTACGGTCTTAACTATTACCGTGTATTAAATCAGCGTTAATATTATAAATTTATATCTTTGGCGTTTAAACTTCTAAATTGTTTTTGTCGGGTAAAGAATAACACAGTGTATGTGTCAGTATTAAGTGTGACACAGTGTCGGTATTGTTGTTTTCTCTTTTTGTTGTAACAAAATATAGTATTAATAGACGGCGATACGTATTTTGCAAGATTATTTATAACAAACAAAGATTAATGGTTACGTTTTCACCCGATGAGCTATCTTCATAAAGGAAAACAGGCCATAAATAAAGTCATTGATGTCAAAAGCTTTTCTACTTCTAAACATCTGACATATCCTGCATATTAACTAACACAAGTTACGCGACTGTACGTATCAGTGGAGAACAGTTTCTTCCCTTCGTGCGCATAAGAAAGAAAAAAATTCAACGAATAAATAGCAGTATGTTTCCGTAAAGCCAAAAATGATTTTTATAGTATATAACCGAATAATTATGTTTACAACTGCAAACTCTGTATTATCAAGTCTGTCCATGAATGATATGTAATATAAAACATTTCTCACTTCCCTTGAACAAACTTTAGCAGTAGTCAATCCTTGACACTAAAAGTAATAAAATATTTTTGCCCTTAATGATGTGGATTAGAATCCCGCCAGCGATTTGATAATGTGATCCTCTGACATATGTAAACAAAAAACTTGTAAACTATGTTTTGTTTTGGGCTGGTGGCCTATGAAGCAATAAAGATATTGTATTATGTTGTATTGTATTGAATGAGTGCCACAGTAAAAAACTTTAATAACATTTAATAACAATTAAAATACTTAACATACTTGAACTAAAATTTTGTATTTGTGGCAAGTTCAAATTGTGAGAGTCTTATAAAATGAGATTCTCTTTTTGTTCCATGGAATATCCTTTTAAATATATGAAAGTAATTGAAAAAGTGAATGATACAGAAGAGTACTTGTTTTGTTATACGAGACATATGTCATTATACAGTTACATTATAAGAATCTATCAAAACCTTAACAGACACATCTCTTAATTCACGACAATAGCAGATAGTTGATTAATAAGATTAAATTTTTATCTAAGAATAAGATAGTTTTATCCATGATTGCAATCTCAAATTAAGGATTTTATGCAAATAATTATATTATGTCAATAGTTTTCATGTGTTAAAGTGACTGGCAATTGTAATAGCTGTAAAAAACATTTTGTTTTATTTTTCTTTGGTGGTTATTAATTATATAAATATATTTGACATTGCAGAATACTGCTTTATCTTAAGCAGGTTGCTGTTTTACATTTCAAATAGTGTCTCGTAAACATACTCGACCTTGCAATTCTATCATGTAGTTTGAGCCTGTAAACAAGTAAGGATCACTTTGTTACCAGATTTTAATATTATCATAAACAAAAACACTGGATCCCAAGAAGGATACAAGAACGTAGACAGAATAACAATAAATTGGGAGAAAATAAACATTCATACAGTGCTTAAGTGTAAAAACCTCAGTACTTTCGGCGTGTAATGTCTTCATCAGGAGTGTCTTACATGTATAATATGCACACAATAGTACAAGTATAGTATCAAACATTGAACTGAAACACAGTCGCTTCAGAAAGGGTTAAATTGCAGGATTATGAAAAAACTGTTATTTAAAAGTTTATTATTTTCTTTAAAAAAAATTTAGGGGTTTGTGTCGTGTTTGGTCTTGGGAAAATTAAATTTTTTTTGTTTAAAAGGTTTTTTGTTTTTTTGTATTTTTGTTTTTTGTTGAATTTCAAAATCAACAAGGAAATGAACGCCACCCCCACACGACCCAACAACAAGAAAAGTAGAAATGTAGTAGTAATATAAGTAGTTATAAAAGTAAAAAAAAATACAATAAAATAGTGAAAGCGTCCAAGACCGCAAAAGAGTGGGGCCCCTTTCGGCCCGACAGATTTTAAAAGGGAAGGTTTAACAATTTGTCGATATAGGCAAATCTATGTTAAATAACTTCCTTTTTTGATTCCTTTTGGGGGCAAGCGTATTAATGGCGGAAACCCTTATGACCAGTGATTTTGGTGTTTACCAAAATTGACCAGGGTGTGTTTGTTTAATACAACAGAGAGAAAATCTTAAAATGTGTCCCCCAAGGTAAAAATTTTTTCAGCGCAAAAAAATCTTTACTTTATTTTTCTTCAGTCGGAGCGGGTAAGTTTAAACGTTTGCTTAAACGAAGTTTTGTTTCGCCCACATATTGTTTTTTGTGTAACTGATTTTTTTTTTGGATTTGTTGGTTAAAATTTATTTCAAATTTATTTTCTTAAAAAAATTCTGTTTCGGGGGAAAAAATTAAACAGAAGACAGATTATAAACCTTTAGTTTTGAAAAACTGGTAAGTCAGTTATTGTAAAATTCCAAACTCAAATAAAGTGTTGTTGATATAAAGTACAATCAACCAAAGTGTTGTTATTAGACACCGTGTTTAGTTTCGCCGACATATTGTTTGTTGCAAGAGATAAGATAAATAACGTTTGCTGTTTTATTATTCATATTGTCTTTGAGAAATGTTTTGCTTTTGTAAGAAGACGTTTTTGTTTTTTGTTAATACTTCATTTCAACAGTGTGGCATGCGTCAGAACCTTGCGTTATTTTCAGATAACTTAGTTTATAATTGGATGTTTGGGTGGTCTCTTTGTTTTCATTCATTTGCCATAAATCATGAGTCAAGCAACCCATATTGGGAAACTAGCACAATCAAAGACAGATTCATCTGTACTGTACCATACCAAAAATTAAATACACGTCTAACGGTTTGTAAAGCTTTCTTTATTGTCTTGTTTTTAAGAAACCGCCCTGCCCCTTCTTTGTCCATGTGCCCTTCTTTGTTTTTGTTCAGTGTCCTGTTGGACTGCTTGCTGAATGTTCCTTATTGCTGGATTTCATAAGATGATGCAGTTATTAAAAGGAAACCTTTATTATGTCCTTATTTTGTGTATAGTATTACATGTGTATAAATGAAGGTTATTTTAACATCATACAAATTAATGAAATAAATATGCGTTATGAGTACTGATCTAACAAGTGACAAAATCTTCATTTAATATCATCCCCATCTCTGAAAAAACATCATTTCAGAGAACAAAATTTATAAAAAAAAGCGTTAAATTCTTTTTTTAAAAATTGGTTGTGTTTTGTTGTTTAAAAAGTGTTGTTGTTTGGTTTGTGTGTTGTTTTTGTTTGGAAAAATAACGTGAATTAAATTTCATGAGGGATGTCAGTTACTGAATGACACAGTTTTTTTTAGTACATTTATTTTTCTGATTATAAGCTCTTCGTTGTAGTTTATTCAAATTTTTTTTGCGTAAAGAGTTGAAAAAGATAATATAAAATTTAAAATGACCAGCATTCTTTTTTTATGTACAGAAAAATATTTTGTCACTTTTGGGTCATTGGTTTTTAAAGCTTTAAGTGATTAAAAATAAAAACTACAAAAACGTAAGTTCCAATGCATAGTGTGTTTAGAAATGAAAAAAGACATTGTTATGAAATAACCTACTTTACATGAGTGACATATGTCTATGTTAGCCTTTCGTACATAATAGCCGACATGGTGATAAATATAAAGAAACATAAACACAGGAAAAGTAACACACAAACTCATACATCATGATAAATCTTAATATTTCCTCTCACGTTTCACACATATCTGAACCTACAAAATATTTGAGACAAATCCTTATTTTTTGCTTTTAGTGTTAAACCTTGAGGCTCAATTGACAGATTAACAGTAAAAGGAATATAACCCTTTATTAATGATCTTTCACACCATTTCATCTAATAAATAAGGATGACAAATGGAATAAAATATCGTACTGTTGCGTGTTAAAGGACGTTGTTATAAATAGTAGACATTTCAAATGTACCATGATTGTACCTAAAATATATTTTTTTTTTTTTTGCTGTAAAATTTGTGAAAAAGGGGAATATTCAATAAGAACATAAAACGTGAAATAAAGTTAAGTCGTATATCTCCGTCTGATTTAAAATGTTCATTAGGGCAATTTATACTGTTTTTTGCGTAAACTCCCAAAAATTCAAAAACGTCACAAAAAAAATCAAATTTTTAAACAAACAAAAAAAAATTCGGCATCCCTTTTCTTTTTAAAGAAGGATAATTTTAATTTTGAAAAAAATCTTAACTTCTTCATCTTTTATTTTTTTAAAAAAACTATTTTTGACAAAACAAAAACCACCAATTTTAAAACTCAACGATAAGGAAAATATCAAAAGGGTTAAAACAAAAATTTAATATGGGAAAACTAAGGATCTAGAAATTAAATGTTAAGATGCAAATAACTATTGATTTAAATAAACGGAAGCTGCCGTCACTTTGAATGATAGATAGCGGATATAGTGTAATTTATAGAACCAATTTTAAACAGCCTCATATATTTGTGACTGGTTAAACAATATGCAAATGATATATCTTAATCAGAGGAGGTCAACGTACTCGGAAGTTTCATTAATTCTACTTACGCATAAACTACAGGAGTTTAATCTGCCAAAGTAATAACTTAAGTAATTAACTAATTTTTGATGCCAGAGCAGAGGTACAGTGCAAATGACCGCAGAAAGGATTTCATGATAAATCACAACGGAAGTGACCTGCACAGTCCGGTTATCAAACTCAGGTCGCTCAATGCACAGTCCAACGCTCTACTATTTCATCTGGTGTTTTAGTTCCTTGGGTCAAAACTTAACCATTAATCTTTGTTTGTTATAAATTATCTTGCAAAATACGTCTCGCAGTCTATTAATACTTTATGTATTTAAATAAGCAAAGGCAAGCAGTTTTTGCCTTTATTTGTTTTTATCTCAAAATTATCGGTACAGGAATTATCAGTTCATTGCGAAAGTGACGACAAGTAGTACTGGTAAACTGCGTGACAACATGCCAAAAAACGATGCTGGGGCTGAACTCAATGTGGCTTACTGCCGTGATCCGGAGTAAAAACTACCAGCACTACCACCACGGGCCAACATTTAACGGATGCAACCTAGCACTTGACACCTGCTATTGTGAGTATAATAAATTCAATTTCCCAAAAGTAGAAAAAAAGCAAATAGTTTAAATTTAAACAAAAATGAAATGTACAAGTGTTCGATAAAAAACAGCTTATCAGCCTATATGAGAGAAATATAGTGTGATAGTATGATAATGAAAGCATTTCGAAATAAACACAATTGTTAATGAATCATCAAATAATTCATTTAACAATTGTGTTTATTTCGAAATGCTTTCATTCTCATACCTTACAATAAAGTTTAAGTAAAAGAAACATATCCCTTTCAAAGACATAATTATGTTATTCTAATTAGCTCATACTTATATAAATTATATAAATATTCTGTTTTAAAGGCAAAAGCTTTCCTATTTATTTTACACTTGAATAGGTTTTGTAAATTCGACTTCCTTGGAATGAACGCATGTCTTTCTTTTTAAATTGTATATTATATTTCAAAAGTATGCGGCTTTAGGTAACATGGTTTGGGAAGAAAATAAATAATGATTTTATCGCAAAAATGTTTATGCCAAACAAAAATAAGTCTTAGAAATGAATTGTGTTAACAAAAGGTAAAACGTGGTTTTAGCTAAAGTAAATACAAATTTAATTTTTCGCTGAGAGAAAATTTGAATGTCAGCAACTAAATCTACACTATTTACATACAGAACGAAGATTGTCAACGTTGTATCAGACAGATAAGAAAACAATTACATATAAATGACAAAATGTAATCCAAGAAAATTATCGGTTTTATTTGTCGGTCAATAGTAAGACAACAGGCATTCTTTTAGAAACAGAAAAATGTTTTGTATTAAAGATGATGGAAACAGTTTGCTATGAAATGACATATAACAAAGAACCATAATCCGGAATCCAATTGTTTGTAAACTATATAATAAATACTTTTAAAATTGAGATGATTCATGGGCAACGAGCCCAATTGGGCAGGTAAGCGCCAAGAATTGCTGAATAATGGTTATTAATGGTTACTACCTCTCACCTGACAAAAATTTACTTAATATTATTACGATATTACTATTATTAGTATGTCCAAATCAATAACAAAAAATAAAATTGTAATGAAGCAGTAGACGTACACTGGCGGATATCCCCTTCCATACTTATGTACCAGGCTGCCTTGTATCGAACTTTTAACATCTTTTTATTCAAGTTCTGTAAGTAAATACGACCTGGCATACAAAAGCATTTCACTGCATATGAATAGCCGCCGTAAAAAGGATTTTAAAGGGAGGAAACATAAATATTTCAGACAAACAATTAATGAAGGTTAAATGCCATTTACTCTGTTGATGTTCCATCCCCTTGAATCATCATAGCTACTAGCGCTTAAACAAGTTACACAGATAAAAGGTATAAACATTGTAAATCAGATCCATAAAATTTCATCATATCATGTTTGAATAGCAGTAAACGGTAAAATGTATAGACTAGTAATAGTGTACAAATTTTAAATTTCTTTCTTGATATTCTTGGTAATTTCTTCATAGCCATTTTAGCTAAAGTAGGATCCAAACTTCAGTTAACAAAAAGTATGAAATAATCAAAATTATCGTACAAGTTATATAACAAAACAATTTTATGTTAGAAAATACCCCTATTACAAAATGGTGACACGTATTCCCTGTTAATACAAAATTATTATTGACAGTCTTGACATTAATACTTTTCAAATAGAAAAAAATCTCTGCAGCTTAAAGCCATTGGTAGAAGAAAAATAATTTCAAAATATTTTTTTACATATTTTTCCCATTTCCGTTTAGTTTATTGAAAATGTTTTTCGGTCTCCGATGTTATCTAATTTAATTGTTTTAATTCTCTTGGGTCAGAAATGAAAGGAAAAAAGAAAGCGGTGCATGCTGCTGCAATTTTATAATAAAATTCTTGTCTCTGTTTGCTGTGTAGAAAATTGAGAACAAAGATCAACAAAACAATGCAAAAAATAGAGAAAGACTTATAAATATCATCTACAAATAATTACATTCGTTCCCAACATTTGTGATCCTGTTAACTTGTATAGAAAATTGTGGTTTGCTTGTACTTTTGAAACAAAATGGCAAAACCTTCCAGTTTTATTGTTCGTATTTTATTATTCACAATTATTAAGACAATCAAAACGTTACGTTTTCTTGAACCCAACTGGATAGAATTTTATGGGTTTTGATAAGCATTTGTTTTATTGTTTCTCCGCATTCCTTCCTACTTTTCTGAACACAAAACGAATATGTGTTCTTAGAGGACACAAATAATAGTTCATAGAACTGAATATATGCCAGTTTAGTTTCAACATATATACATTTCCACCAATATAAATATGGCTTTTATTTAAGATCTGCTCTAGTATTGACCATGGAATGATTGATCTATAAACTCTTTAAATAAAAAAAAAATCAATGAAAACGTGATTTTTCATTTTTAGCTCGACTATTCGATAAAAATAAGTAGAGCTATTGTAATCACCCGATCGTCGGCGTCTGCGTCGGCGTAACCACTTATGTTAAAGTTTTTGAAATACCTAAAATATTTTCAAAGTCCATTGACATATGGCTTTGAAACTTTGCACACTTGTTCACCATCATGACCCCAACCTGTAAGCAGGAGGAGGTAACTGTATCAATCATTTTGACAGAATTATGCCCTTTTTTCGACTTAGAATTTTCGTTAAAGTTTTTTATAATACCTCAAATATTGTCAAAGTCCATTGACAAATGGCTTTGAAACTTTGCACACTTGTTCAACATCATGACCCCAACCTGTAAAAAGAAGGAGATAACTGTGTAAAGCATTTTGACAGTATTATGCCCCTTTTTCGACTTAGAATTTTCGTTAGAAATTTTGTAATACCTCAAATATTTTCATAGTCCATTGACATATGGCTTTGAAACTTTGCACACTTGTTAACCATCATGACCCTAACCTGTATCAGGAAGAGATAACTGTGTCAAGCATTTTGACAGATTTATGCCCCTTTTTCGACTAAGAATTTTCTTTAAAGATTTTTTTAATACCTCAAATATTTTCAAAGTACATTGACATATGGCTTTGAAACTTTTTACATTTGTTCACCATCATCACCTCAACCTATGGACAGGAGGAAGTAACTGTATCAAGCATTTTGACAAGATTATGCCTCTTTTTCGAATTAAAATTTTCGTTAGTTTTTGTAATACCTCAAATATTTTGAAAGTCCATTGACATATGGCTTTGAAACAAGTTGAAATTTTATACTATTCTTTGAAAGCATAATATGACTCTCTCCAAGGCTTTTTACTGTTATATGGATTTAAAGAAAATAAAATGTTTGCCAATGTCTTTAACTAGAAAATTTTACATAATTAAGGCTTTTTTACTATCAAGCACTAAGAATAGTCGAGCGTTGCTGTCCTACCGACAGCTCTTGTTTTCATGGCTATCAAGTTTTACTCCAGCATCTTTATATCACACAGAAGCAAGTGTTAAATGTTGGGTGGTAGGTGCAAAATGTTGCCCGAATTTTTGTCAGTATTGACTTGCTCTATTTTCTTATTGGTTTGTTTATTTATTTATTTTCTTTCTGTTTTTTTTTTTAGCTCATAAGAACCGAAAGCTCAGGGTCAACTATTAGTATCAATGGGGGATACTTCGTCGTCCGTCGTCATGCAACATTTCTCTGAAATTGCTGGGAAGATTTACCTCAAATTTGGTCTGTACCATTCTTGTGACAGTCACACTTTAATTTGCTCATGTCATTTCAATTGTCCCCTTTGAGGGGTCTCTAGGGCTAAAAATAGAAAAACCTTTAATCATCTACTACAGAACTAAATGACTTTGTCTGAAGCATTCTAAGGTAGTCTTTTATTAAGTTTGCTCATATTTATGTGAATGGCTCCTTTTAGGGGTCTCTAGGGCTAATAATAGAAAAATCTTTAGACATCGTCATCTACAGAACTAATTGATGGATGATCACCAAACTTTGTCTGTAGCATTCTTAGGTAGTCTTTTATCAAGATTGTTCATATTGATTTGATTGTCCCCTTTTAGAGGCCGCTAAAGCTAAAAATAGAAATATCTTTAAACGTCTGTTTCTACAGAACTTATTGATGGATGATCATTAAACTTAGTCTGTAGCATTTTAGGTAGTCTTTTATCAAGTATGCTAATATTAATTTGATTGACCCCTTTTTAGGGGACTTTAGAGCTAAAAATAAAAAAAACCTTTAGATATATTCTACAGAACTTAGTGATGGATGACCACCAAACTTTGTAGCATTCTTGCGTAGTCTTTTATCAGATTTGCTCATATTAATTTGATTGGCCCCTTTAAGGGGTCGCTAAAGCTAAAATAGAAAAACCTTTAAACGTCTGCTTTTACAAAACTAATTGATGGATAATCGCCAAACTTTGTCTGTAGCATTCTTAGGTAGTCTTTTATCAAGTTATCTCATATTAATTTGATTAGCCCCTTTACGGGGGGGGGGGGGCGCTTAACCTAAAAAAATAAAACCTTTGAACATCAATTTCTACTGAAATAATTGATTGATGATGACCAAACTTTGTCTGTAGCATTCATACGTAGTCGCTTATCTAGATTGCTCATATTAATTGATTGGCTCTTTAAGGGGCCGTTAAAGCTAAATTAAGAAATACCTTTTAACGTCTCCTTCCACAGAACTAATTGTTGGATGATCACCAAATTTTGTCAGTCTTTTATCAAGTTTGATCATATTAATTTGATTGGGCCCTTTTAATTGCCGTTAAAGCTAAAAATAAAGCTAAACAATAAAAACCTTTGAACATCATTTCCTACTGAAGTTATTGATGGATGATCACCAAACTTTGTCTGTAGCATTCTAAGGGGTTGATTCTACCTATTTGATTGGCCCGTTTAAGCTAAGATCATGATATTTCTTCAAATTATAGTTTAGAAATATTCTATGCTCATATTTAATATTAGAAAATATTAACAATGGATAGTTTCCATCACTGAAAAGCAGTTGTTTCAGGTGAATCATTCAGGACCATTATGGCCCTCTTGTTTTTGTTGTTTTTTATCATTATTTTATTACTTCTAGTGTCATACTGTACATCATTCATTATTGTTAAACAAATTGATCTTCCTTTTTTTATTCACTTATCATAACACTCATCAGTACGGTTATTGTTAGCCTGTTATTTAAAAAGTATCTCCGAGATGTTATCTTGTGCCTTTTGATTAAATGCAATACTTATGTTAGTTGGATGCAAATTTTACAGAAAACGTGAAATATTCTTTAATATTTCCACATGTAATTGTAAGTCCAAAAGATATTCTCTTTTATTATTGATTACTAACAATAGTCTAGAAGTGGTAAAAAAAGAACTGCACCGCTAGTTAATACTTGTAGACTGACAAAAATGACTGTTTATGACGACGAATGATAGTGAATAGCACTTAAGATAATGCTTAGCAAACTAAAGAACTGTATAAATCTCCTGATACTGGTATTAATATGATTTAACGATGATGTTAAATATTAAGAAACACAAACTATGGCGCCATATTTCGTGTGTTAAAACTAATTAAACAACCCATTCATATTCCGTGACATTAAATTTTCTTTTTAACTGCGAGTAGTAATTAAGTATTATCGACATAAAAGTTTGTTTATGTTCATTTGTTGTGTCAAAGTTGTGTTGGCTAACTCTGTATGGTTTGACAGAGAATGTATGCGCAAGAAATAAATATTTGTTAACATTACTAGATTTTGATATTCTAATGATTCAAATAAAATGTTTGGGATATAAAGAAATCGTACGCAGAAATAGAAAAAAAACCACAACAGAAAGATGTGAGACATAGAAATTTTAAAGCATAGCAATAGCAGAAAATCCATGACGAGACAAAACGGTTTCCCTTAACAAATAGCGATATATTTAACTGTGCAACAAATGATGCTAAGAATTGTGTGCATTGAAGAATTAGATCGGCTCAACCAAAAGCTTCAGAAAAAAAATCAAAAAAGCTATTTAAGTATCGACATTAATCGATTATTTAATGAAGGAATATTGCAGAGGCTTTGACATAATTAGTGCCCGTTTGTGTGATATAGTCTATGCTATTTTAAACTTTTGTCCTGAGGAATGAATTGAGGGAATTGTTGGATTTTTGCGAAAAAAGTGGTAGCACTGATAACTTTAACTTGAAACTGATGCTTAATTTGGTATAAGAAAAGGTCGATAGGGGATGCTATTTTTATTCTATTATTTTTAATCGAAAACTACTAAATTTAAAAGAAACGAACATATGACTTTTTGTTGATATTATCGAACGCTTTGATAATATTTACAGAAACATATTGTAGCTTAAAGTATAGATAAAAGATATGCAATGTTAAATGTAAAGATCACTTAGAGATATGTACCGAAATGATAAGTTATGCTCTAGTAATTAAGATTATTTTTCTTTATGTCTTTTGTATGTTTTTTTTTTTTTTTTTTTTTTTGAGAAAATATAATTAGTAGAGATCTATAGGAATACATGTAGTGTGTTTGATAGTATACAGAATCTTTTAAGTGAAACTGCGTCAGCGAAATTTTGTAGATATCAAAAACAAATGTTTCTCTTAAAAGTGTAAGTAATTATTACAAACATCATTGTTGTGAGTGTTTTGGCACCATCGTTTATGTTTTTAGTATAAAACCATTTTGTTATTTACTTTGACCTATCACTTGGGACTGAAAGATAAAGTCTTTTGTTTCCAGATTTATTGCCTAAGATTAAGTACGTTTTAACTATTTTTGTACTCTCACGGGACTGTTGAAACCGCTGTTGGCGCGTTATCTTCAGTCTTTGGAATGAGGGTTATCTGATGTTACGCAAACCTGTTGTTTTTATATGGCCAATACAAAAATCTGGCAGAGCCCTCTCGCTACTTTGAAAGCGATGAATCATTTGATATGCTGAAATTTTGCACATTGTCTAAGTATAACATTTCTGTATTGCATTTCCCTTTATTTACATATTCCCACATACAAGAAACTTTATCAACCTTATCTTAAAAATACGGGTTTCTTTATCAGAAATGAAATGAGTTTCTGATTTTTCTCACTCAGAAATGATAGACCAACCATGCAAAGATAGCAAACGCAAACTTAAAGTGAAACAGCAGCAAAGAGTTTGAAATACATATGGGTAAATACAACAAACTCTTATGGTTTTATAAATAATACATAAAATACATATATAAAAATATAAAAAGTATTAATAAATGAAATACAAACGTTTTACTTCGGTTTAGATTGTTTGAAGTAATATCATTTTCACAATTATTATCGTCATCATAAACTCACTGAAATAGGCATAATGTTTATTAATATGATGATATGTATTTTATTGAGTATGTTCATGCAAAATGAAGAAAAGTGCAATAGTTTTCATGCCCCTAGCAGCAAGTAAAAGATAAATGTCTTTGCATAGGTAACGACAAGATTATTAGATATAAAATGTAAAATAATACCCTAAAGATGTATGAATAATAACTAAAGAATAAACATCAAAAACTTACAAAGTGTTACATGTTTTAAATAACATGCTTTTTAACAGAACGGCATTTTAATTTAATGAAAGATAAGGAATTCTATAATTCAAGAAATTTAATGAATGAAATGATTATTTATACCTTATATGCCATATGACAAAACGTTTTTCTGTTAGATAATATTTTTCAAAATTGTTAAAACATTCTCTGTTAATGGTTTTAACTTTTCGCTGCAGCTTAAAGCCATTGGCAGGAGGAAGTAATTTCAATTTTTTTTTACATAATTCTCTCATTTCCGTTTATTTTGACAAGGAAATCCGTCTCCTCAATTATCGCATTTAATTGTAATAATTCCCTTGGGTCAGTAATGAATAGAGAAAATGAGGCGTTTATATCTATATGATATCTTCTCTATTTGCTGTGTTGAAAGAAAATGAATAGAAAAGATGAACAAAATAAGGCAATGTTAACAGAATATCAAAACTTTATATATTTATTTTTTATCATCATGCACGTCATATGTAGTAAGGTTCATAATTCTAGCACCTATCGTATCAGAATTATCGTCTTTTAACACAGATTGCTCATGAAAAATTGTTGTTTGCTTTTAACTTTTTTATTTCTTGATGTATCTACTTCAAACGTCAAGTAAATGTTTCTTATTATCACTAAAATCATGCGTGAGAAGATTCAATACGCTTGACTATTTCCAAAATTATGTTTCTCGTGAACTTACATTTCTTTTTACAAATTATTCTTTCTTCATAATATTATGACAAGGTTTATAAATCAACCGTCCATATTTTCAGAATTATTTTACCCGTAAACCTTAAATACACTTTTATTCTCTAACCTTTATTTCTTCATAGATTTACTTCCAATTTCAAATATACATTTGTATGTTCATTATTAACACTTTCTGTAAGAATTATGGTTCTTAATTGTCAATTTAATAATTATAATCACATAATTTTCATAGTTTGATTTTTCCGATAGTATTTACTATTAAAAACATTGTTTGACTCTTTCAATTTAAGATAGCTTCACTATTTCCGCCAAACCTAACGTCTTATTTTGTTTCCCGTAAAAAGACGTCATTAAATTGTTTTACGGTATTCTAAACCATTCATAGAGTGACATCTTTTAATTTAGATCTACATTGATAAACTTGATGCTTTTCTATAGTGTGCACAAAAGTTATTTATACTCGTATGTTTTAACCGATTTTTCTTCCCACTTTATACACAGTAACTTGTCAATTCTGTCATCCTTTATATTCTATATTGTTATAACAAATATCTAAGTACTGAGTTTTTTTACGAGATATTTACTTTCGTCTATTTGAAAAAAAAGGTTAATGTAAATATACATTTAAAGTTTAAAATACTTGTTTTGTTGATTTGTTCTGTATAATGATCAAACATTGTAATATGTAGTAACAGCATCGAATGCAAAATACTTTCTGATAAAGGTAGCACTTCCATACAAAATACTAAATTGCTATAATTGTGCTATGTTGTCCCAAACCAAAAAGAAACATTCTGTTGAATTTCTGTTTTCACTTACTCAACATGACTGAATTCAGCAGTTGACAAAATTTAAGAAATTTTATCATATTTTGCGAAAATGTACTCCATATTTCACTTAAGCGAACAAATATCTTCTTAGCATACCAAATGTACTTAGATTGTTTGTTTCATGTTTTATGCATCCTCACAGATTTCTGTCAATTCTATTTGCTTTCAAAAAGCTGAAATTTATATTCATTTTATGGATATTTTAAATCAATTTTGCTACAAATGTATTGTTGAAATCTGCTATTTCTTATAAACCAGATGTGACCCACTGGAAACGCTTACATTTCCAGTTGCAATAAAACAAAAGATTTTATATCACAGTCAAATATTAGCGAGAAAAAAGACATAATTTGAGCACAACGCTAGCAATTGTGGCTATGAAAGGGGACGTTAATGAACAATTGAATAATTTGCAGTGCAATATTTGTCAGTCGGCTGGAATAAGTCCTTTTAGAAACTCTTTAAATTGAGGGTAGTGTATTAGGAGCATAAAATGCCTTCTTGTTACAATACGTAATAAAATAAGAAATTATTTTTGATGTTATTGGTGACAAATCGGTTTTTTAGCATTGGGATTAGTTGATTTAGTAGATTTATCTTCTTTTGAGAAATAAATCCCTTTTAATTTTTGACGGGTGCATATGTGTAATTGCCTCAAAACTCATCTGTGTGAAACGGTAAAACATTCCGATAAAACTGGTTTTCGAAAGTTTACAAAGCACGCGTTTTCGTGCGTACATTGTAAAGGCTGCGCATTAAAAGTTTAAAATTTGACGTGGAAACATCGCTTATTAAAATCCCACCCTCCCTTCCCATGTGTTATTTGTATTTCAATTTTATATAAACATGTTCTGCTGCCGAGTGTTTGTATTTTTCAGCTTGAATCCAGCCGCTTTTCGACACGTTTGCTTGAATTTGATGTCCAGTAATAAATGCACAATAAAGTCACGGCCTTATTCCAATCAATCTGTGTTCTGTTATTTTATTCACAATTGACTATTTATAAAACAGTTATGTTTTCTCCATTTGTATTAGAAGTGTTGCGCAGTTCCAGACGGTGCTATATCTGCTATGTAATGATATGTGAATGATGATCTTTGGTTCTACCGTTTTTATAGCTTAGAAATGCTACATTTGGATCTACATTCATACGTATCTGTTATATATGGTTTTGTTCATTTATAAAGAAATTGCGTCATCTTAGACCCCATATCTTTCAACGAAAGATATCTCAGCAATAACTAAAGTTCCGTCTGCTTTCGAACCTTGTCGCTTGAAAACTACTTAGTAGTAAACATACACGTTAATAAATTAAATGATTGCCACCTGTTTCTCTGTCCAGTTTTGAAGTTTAAAAAGTAAGCAAATATATGTAAATATGTTTGTTCCTTTTCAAATTCGACCAATGATCGAGTCAAATAAACGATTTTTCTATCACATCATATGTATCTTAATTACTTATTCTAATGATACACATGTATAGACAGAAACATATCTATAAAACTGTTATACCTATGCTTCTATAATTCGATCTTTAACTTAACATAGATGAACAATTTAAATCTTTACAAATGTTTCATTTCTATTATTTCGTTTCTATTAAACAGGTAAGTAATATTAACATTGCAAACCGTAAATGAATTAATGAAGCGCAATTTTGAAGAAATTATAGCACTTAAGTTTCAAAATAAGATATTGTTCAGACGTTTTAGCCTTATACGGAAACATTGGTAAGGGGTAATTTAATCCCAATAACCGCATAAAACCGCGCAAATCTGCATACTTATTTAAAACAAAATGGTTTTAAATCGGATGTTTGTTTGAGAATGTCCAAGTCTAATTTGTTAAATAAATGCACATAACAACGTGGTCAGGATTTGGATCAATTTCCTTCCTCTCAATGAAAACACATGGATATTTTATGTATATTTAGGCGTTAATCGTTATAGTTTTACACTTAATAGTAAAGTGGATCTCATCTCCTTTGTCTATTCACTGTAAACACATTTTCTTTTATACCCCGGTATTGGATTAACAGAAAATCTTACTTTTTTCTAAAACGATTATAGACCAAACATGGGCATAGATTGAATAAAGGTATGTACCGAACGTATTCCATTATTCTTATAAAAGATGGCTTCGGAACGGATTTACAAACATGGAGGCAGTTACGTAAAATCTGTAAAAATGACAAACATCGTATGGTCAATTATCTACAGAAATAAAAAAAAAGAAAGAACCTTATTTATTGATACAAAAAGTGTCTTTGGTCAAATAAAAAATGAATCTAATAAAGATACAAAATTAAAATAAGGAATATCTATTAATCCGTTAAAAGTGAAGAGATAATAATATGCCTGGCAAACATCCGACGTGTATTTTGATAATATAGATGTAAGAAATTATGTACAGAGAAGATTTATCAAAAAAGAAATCAACTGTAAAATATATATTGCACACTCGGATATATTAATTAAGTTTCTATAACGTGCAAGGTCTCTTATGCTCCTTAGTACTGGCTTAAGCAGTATTCAAGCCTCAGCAATTTGTTGGAATCAATTATTCTAAAAAAAACCCGAACATTTACAATACTTGAATTAAGAACAAGCAACTTTTGACAGCTGCCATACAACACTTGTGAAGATGATTACAAATGATGACAACAAATGATTCACATTTTCAAAACATATTCTACGTAATTTCGTACTAAGTAATATACATTCTCGTTGAAGGATTTTGAAATTCAATGGAAAATCAATTTGTAAAATTGGACGATACTTCGTTATGCCAAATCATTGAATAAAATTGTACATTTGGTACAAGGCATGCGTTTAAAACATTTCCAAATTTCCGGTCAATTCTTTTTTGACATTTATAATCATCAAATTTTAAATTGATAAAGAATGTTTCTAGCAAAACCAAGTAAATTTCCCAAAATTTTAAACAGGTTTTAAAAAATCATTCCGAAATTCCCAAAAGGATAAATGGGAATCGTAACCCAAAAGTAAGCATTATAATAAAAAATCTTCTAGAGCAATCTGGTTTGTCCTGGGGTAACAAAATTTTTAAACATTATGCTTATAAAAACGATATTTGGACGTTCCCTAAAATCTCTTGCCAATAAATTGATAAAATTACCCATAACATAAACAAATGTTTAAGCATAAGAAATTAAAAAAAAACACTTGGTTATCTGGTTTGTCTGGGTTATACTTATAATATATATGCTTATAAAATGATATTTCACGTATCTTAAGATCTCTGTAATAAAGTGTTAACATTGTCATAACATTAAAATAAAGTAAGGACACGCATCTGGTGATAATTTATTGACAGAATATTGGCAAAAGATCTTGGAATGCGAATGGATCAAGTACGCTGGGAGCCCCAGTTATTGATCAAGGACAAAACGAACGATACCAAAGCCGTAACGTCGAGTGAGAATTTTAAGTATTGAGTCGGTCGGAATGGCTCTGTGCTTGCGCCGCTACATTTTCACTTCAGAGTTTCAAATGTCTGTTATTTGTTAACCCGTATTATAACATAAAGGCAATATTGCATATAAAATGGAAATTATTTACATTATTTATTCCTTATTTTTATGAAAAGGTGACCCTTAAAAAACCTTAACAGAAATATAAGGAATAAAAAATCCGACCATACCAGGCGGAGATATCACAGCTAGAGATTTGAGCCTTGTATTTCTGTAAAGGAGACTCTCTAAATTTGTAAAAGATCGAATACGCAACGCAATCAGAGCAATGATTTATTTGGCTAGGACTTTGCGCCTTATATTTCTGTTGAATAGAGAAAAACAGAATCCCTAAAGAAAGCCCAAAACGGCAATATTGAAAATGTTCCAGGCTCGGTTTAAATGAGCATGTTCATGAACGGTACTGGTAAGTGCAATTTACCGTCCAAACTCACTAGCACCGGCTTAAGTAGAATTCAACATCTTGAAATAAATGGTGAAATTTTGAATTTAGAAACATCCACATATGTGTTCTTACGGCGGTTATTGTGGAACCATCAATGTAATCGGAAGTGCCATACCATGAAAAGCAGCCTTATGGTCCTGAAGTAAAATAATGCTTGTGCCCTAAACAAGAAAACAATGGGCGGAACTAAATATAATGGAATTTTTAATGGGATAATGAGGTTATGAAGCCTACATATCATAGACAAGACGTCAAAATACAAATTTAATAAACAATCAATATATCCTAATGGGGATTAAACAGTATTCAAACAGTATTCAAGTAGGAATACTGGACCTACCAAGTTTCAAAAATGCAAAAAGAAGAAACTTAAAATGCAACACAACATGTATAGACAACAATAATGTCGTGCTGAACAAAGGTGATCCTTCAAAATTATACACAATCGAATCCGCAAAGAAATAGGACCAATCATGTTGAAGCAGTTGGCCAACGAATATCGTGCATTTATGTAACTTTATACAATTTATATAAGAAAGAAGAAATCACCAGTCATAAAAAACCATGCTACACTGAGATCCCTCGGATGTTTTACTTGAGCCAGGGCTATGAGCTTTATTTTTCTTTAAAGACGACCCTTCAAATGTGTACAAAATCGAATCGGAAACGAAATCATACGAATAATGTTGAAGCAGTTGGTCTACGAATATTGTGTTTTCAATATAAATATATACACTTTATATACGGAGTCATAAAAACGACCATATCACGCGGCAAGGAAATGGTGTTGAAGTAATTGGCCTACGAATATTTGTTTTTACACACTTTATATACTGAAAAATCTAATCGCCGGTCATAAAAAACGACTGCCACGCAGTGATTTCTTGCCCTAGGGCTCTGAGCCTTATATGTCTGTAAAGGTGACCCTTTAAAGATGTTCAAAATCGACTTTGCAACGAAATCGGACAAATGGTGTTGAAGCAGTTTGCCTACACATATTGTATTTTTACGTAACTTTATACACTTAATATACAGAAAGAACAAATCGCCGTCATTAAAAACAACCATGCCACGCGGTGACCTCACGCATATTTTACCTAGGCTAGGGCTTAGAGCCTTATATTTCTGCAAAGGTGAACCTTCAAACTTGTACAAAATCGAAATCTCACAAATGATGTAAAAGCTGTTGGCCTATAAATATTGTGTGTTTTTCACTTTATATACAGAAAGAACAAATCGCTGTTATTGACGTCACCCAAATGATTTAACGTATTTTAGTATTTTTTTAAACTAATTTTGTCTGACATTTATCCTGAAATCGTATATTTCTCCAATGAAACAATAAGACAGGAACATATTTTAGTCACTGAACGATAGTTCATAAACTTGTGTCCAGGTATATCAAATATTCTCCTTCGATAACTACTTACAAATAAGCTTGGACCTCCTTCGTATACCACTTAAACAAGCCTGAGCCGTGGCTTTCTACTCCTGATTTTGCTTATGTGTTTTACTTAATTGCCAGCTCTTGTTAAAATATTTGCAAAACTTAATACAAATATTTCAACCTTGACAAAAAGTAGACTGTTTCTCAAATATCCCACCCATACCGACATCCCAGATCTAATTATCTTAATTAACAACTTTTGTTTTAAGTTTACACTTATATACAAAGACTCTTTGAGATACTATGTTTTTATTACCTCGTAGTATAAAAATTTCACATTTTAATCGTGGCTACCGCCACTCGTGAATCATTTGCTTTTATACCACTCAATTATTTAAATAAAAAACTTGATTATCCTCTGTATATTAAACAACCACTCGTTTGTTTAATTTAGGTGTTCTGCATTTTCAAAAAGGCATGGTTGATTTTTCAAAATTTGGTTTTCAGCTAAGTGAAATCTAAAGTTGTAAACAAAAGATCAATTGTAAATGTAATTTGATATTTTATGTGTATCCCATCCCTCCTAATACATTACCTCCACTTTGAATAGTATTCAAATAGACTAAAATTGCTAAAATTATAATGATATTGAGGAAATAGACAATTGTCTCAAACACCACGATTTTTTGCCATGATGTAAGCTATGTAATTGACGAAATGATTTATTGAGAACCGTCTGCAATTTCAGTACTCTGAAATAAATTTGCTATGCATCAAGATGTTTGTAATTTAATTTTTAAGACACATTTTGTGTTTGCTATCTCCTTGATGACAGAAATATATGATTACATATTTGACGGATAAGCAATGAGTAACAGATTAAGCCTAAGATAATGTAAAAACACGACAGCAATGCGGCTGTAGATGTTAGATGTACCATGAATGCAATGAGATTGAAATTGTCGCTTCTCGTAGGGTTTATTCCTTTTCGTGAAATCATTTTGAAAATACAATGAGAAATTTACTTGAATGAATATTTTGAAGTTGTCAGTTTAAAAGTTCATTAATATTATGTCATTTTATTGTAGAAAAGCAAAATGTATAACGGACAAAGACCAATAAACAGGCATCTGAATATGAAAGTTATGTCACTTACCCTTTCACTGTTGTCATAATAAGTAGACCCAAGACAAAATAATCCAATCAATGAGCATGCTCTGGAGATCGGATAACAAATACCTGCACTCCAGTTAATGCAAACTGTGCATGTAGATGTATATGATTTAACTAGAAATGTAAAGGAGGATACTCTCAAAACGCGAAAACACCTCGAGGTACAGGAATCTTTATTAATGAAGTCCTAACTTTACTGAACATTACAAAGAGTTTTAATGAGAAGACTCTATAACTGATGTCTGGACGAAGAACGGAAAATCCTTTTTGTGTCGCATTGGAAAAGACGACATATAGGGGTTACTAATGTCGACGGCGTCGTTGTCGGCGTCTGTGTCGGCGTCTGTGTCGTCGTCGTCCGCGTCCCCTTAAGCTTGTCCGGAGCATAAGTCAGTCATTATCAGTTGGATTGACATCAAACTTGGTATACATGCTTGTTATAATGACCCAAAGTGCAGTGCACAAGAACCAGTACTCTCCACTTCTTAATGTTTAAGTAATTGCCCTTTTATAATTTTCATACTTTATTTTTATCCGACCCATTTCTCCTAAAGTATATAAGCTATGGACTTGAAACTTCATAGGACGATAGATCTTATTATGAAGAAGTGGAGTGCATAAGAAGCGGTACTCTGCATTTCTTATTTTTTGAGTTATTGCCCTTTGTTAATTTTCATACTTTATTGTTGTCAAGGCCATTTCTCCAAAAGTATAAAAGCTATGGACATGAAACTTCATAGGATGATAGATCTCATTTACAAGAAGTGCAATGCACAAGAACTGGTACTCTGCATTTCTTATTTTTTTAGTATTTGCCCTCTGTTAATTTACATACTTTATTTTTGTCCAGGCCATTTCTCCTAAAGTGTAAAGGCTATAGTATTTAAACTTCATAGGATGATAGATCTTATTTAGAACAAGAGCTGACGGTAGGACAGCAACGCTCGACTATTCTTAGTGCTTGATAGTAAAAAAACATGCTTGGATACAATTAACCTCCTCCTGTTTACAGGGTTGAGGGTAAATGTGGTTGAAAAGTAATGAAAGTTTTTTCAAAGCCATATGGTCATGGACTGTGAAAAGTATATTGAACTATTACAAAAACTTTAACGTAACATTCTAAGTGCGAAAAAGGGGCATAATTTCTGTCAAATGCTTGATACAGTTACCTCCTCCTTGTCTACAGGTTGGGGTCTGATGGTGAACAAGTGTGCAAAGTTTCAAAGCCATATGTCAATGGACTTTGAAACATATTTTGAACTATTACAAAAACTATAAACGTAAATTCTAAGTCGAAAAAGGGGCAATAATTCTGTCAAAATTCTTTATACAGTTACCTCCTCCTGTCTACAGGTAAAGGGTCATGATGGTGAACAAGTGTGCAAAGTTTCAAAAGCCATATGTCAATGGACTTTGAAAATATATGAACTATTACAAAAACTTTAACGTAAATTCTAAGTTGAAAAGGGGCATAATTTCTGTCAAAATGCTTGATTACAGTTACCTCCTCCTGTCTACAGGTTTGGGGTCATGATGGTGAACAAAGTGTGCCAAAAGTTTCAAAGCCATATGTCACAATGGACTTTGAAAATATATTTGAACTATTACAAAAAGTTTAACGTAAATTTCTAAGTCGAAAAAGGGGCAATAATTATGTCAAAAATGCTTGATACAAGGTTACCTCCTCCTGTACTACAGGTTGGGGTCATGATGGTGAACAAGTGTGCCAAGTTTTCAAAAGCCATATGTCAATGGACTTTGAAAAATATTTGAAACTATTACAAAACTTTAACGTAAATTCTAAGTCGAAAAAGGGGCTAATTTGTGCTGTCAAAATGCTTGATACAGTTACCTCCTCCTGTCTACAGGTAGGGATCATGATGGTGAACCAAATGTGCCAAGTTTCAAAAGCCATATGTCAATGGACTTTTGAAAACTATTTGAACTATAATTACAAAAATATACACGTTAAGAGATAAATGAAGGATTACGCCGACGCGGACACCAACGCCGACACCAACGCCGACGCCGACGCTCGGGTGACAAAATAGCCTCTACTTATTTCTTATCGAATAGTCGAGCTAAAAATGGCAGTGTCAAGAACTGGTACGTCTGCACTTCTTTATTTTCTTCATTTTTCGTCCTGGCATGAATTCCTCCTAAACTATATTGTTCACAAGGCGACACATCCGACTCGGCGGAAGTTTTAGTTAATGATGAAAAGGATAAGATTCATCATGTACCGTAATAGAGGATTAGAATAAATGGCTCGAAACTACCTGTTTGCCAGTATCAATTTTATGGGACGCGCTTTATATTTTAATAACTATACCGTGATGTCACGATGGAGAATACGCATTGTTGATAGATGGACAGTCTAATAAATGTAATGTGTAGCAGTTTATGGTGAAAATATAATACTGCGTTATTGATTGTAAAAAGCTTCAATGAAATAGAAGATATATGCATAATCATTTGCTATTGAGTAAATAAATAATTAGTATTGCAATATTGAACTATTGTAGTCTGCAAAGACAGGTAAAATAATGTATTTTGTTTTTGTGGGTGATGACGGGAATGTCTCTTAGTGATATTTTATTCATAGTCCGAATTGTTGTAATATTTAGTTTTTCAGAGATTGTGTATTGGCTTTTATCTGTTATTAAAAATCAAAATGTTCTAAATATTAAAATATTAATACATAAATTAACTCTGTATGTATATATGCATTTTAGCGTAGTTTAAAGTGTTAAGAAATAATCAGAAATAGATATCATCATTTATTAAAACGAACTTTTTGAAGCGATAGAAAACGTTTTTTTGATAAGTATTTTTGTAGTTACCCTAAACGTTTTTCCATATTTTTTTCACGAAAATGAAGACACATTTTAAATATTGTCCATTTAAAAAATGTTGTTTTGTATTGTCTTTCTTTCCTTTTTTTAATAAAAATAAAGGACAAGGTCTGCATAAAGTTAATAATAAAGGTAATATCTTCAATTTGTTGAACAATTTTCTTGTTAAAATCTGCAATAACAATACATTCTTTGTCCTCTAAATATGATTGTTCTAAGGATATAGTAAAATTATCAAGCTACTCATCTTGAAGATGGTGGTCTTTATTCATAACACAATAATAAGGATTTACATTTAAGCTGTTTAAGTTCAAGCCAAATTGATTCAATAGATACACTTTCTAAATCAGGTCTATTTACAAATGACAAAGACTCTCTAACATAAATAACTAAACCGCCTCCATTGGTAGGCCTGTCCTTGCGAAAGAAAAAGTAAAATTGTCCAACTGTAGTCAGTGTCTAGAAAAAATTAACAGTTAGGAATGTTTCACATAAACAGAGTATATAAATCTTTTGTTCTGAAATTATAATTTTGAGTTCTTCTAATTTTGGGGACAAATAGTAAACGTTAAGATGTAATATGTTCAACCCTCTAAGAGTGTAACCAAGATTTACTGTTCTTATTAAAGTCATAGTTTAAAACGTTGTCATTTACAATTTCATTAGTCAGATTAACATTGTTTTCTCCATATTGAAATGAATTTTTGTCACAAATATTTAACGATGGCGATCCCAATAATTCTGATTTCTCAGCCATGATGTTGGTACTGGCATGTAGACCATCTTCTCGTCTCTCCTCCCTGTAAACCTCCCTTTCTGAAAATGAGACGTGTTGTCCATTTTGTTACTGCTATGGTTATCAAATGGCATCGTAGATATTCCTAGGACAAATTTTATAGCCTTCCTCATGTTTGTTCCGAAAAGTTTTCCACCTTTTCCTTTAAGATGTAAATAGTCTTTAGAAAGCAATTTGTCTTGAGCCCCGAGCAGGATAAAGTCAGAGTCATGGTTGATGTAGTGGTGACCACCATCTGCACACAAATCTCTGAACCGGTTGTTGGTTTCAGAGATGATGGTGTTGACAAGTTTGTCATTTCTTCTAGGTAGGATTGAAGAAATGATTATTTTACATTTAGAGTTGATGGTTTTTGCAGTGTGTATGATATCCTTAAACTCATCAACTATGTACTGGCTGGAATCTGCAACAGATATATCATTTGATCATTTGTGCCGACATGAAGTAATATTACATCCCATTTGAATATTCATCATTCATTTATTAGTGTGTCTTAATGTTAACTTTCACATAAAAGTCTGACATTCTGTTCGCACTTACAATATCCCTGCTATAAATGTAAAGTATTTAGACTTTGAATTTTGTTTTTCTTTTGGCCGACTGTTACTTCAGGCTTTTTTGTGTTAATTTGTATGTCTTTTTTTTCTCAAAATTATCATGTTTATGTGGCGGAGGCTAGACCGTTTTGTCAGCTGAAGTCTGTATTACCAATCTATCGATTTTCTGTTTCACTTTATACAGTTCTTTGAACAGCTCGTTTCTTAATTCTTTAACATCTTTAGCTATTTTCTTTCCTAAACACTCAGTCACATTTCAATTTTTGATCGATACTGTCTGTTTTCATTGTAGCCTTGGCCAAACGATCGACTAGTTGTGTTTTCTCATTTGACAGTGTAACATTTTGCTTTTTAATTTTTCATTGGATTCTTCAAGAATAAGACATTCAGCTGTAGCTTTGCTCAGATTATGTTTCAGTTTTGATAGCTCACTTTCAACTTTTTCGCACTTGTCAATTTGTTCAATGACTTTCATGCATAGAATTTCATTTTCACGTTTTAAGTTTTCTAGTACATTTAGCAATTTTTCATTTTCACCTTTTAGAATTTTGTACTGAGACAGAAACTATTTTAATTTATTTTGAAGGTCTTTGCTTTCTTCAATTTAATTTTCTAAGCTGTGCTTTGTTGTTATTTGAAAAAAATAATGGTTTATATTTTATCGGCATAGAAATAAAGCATCACCCAATATCCCACATAAGATATCACTTCATTTATATCAAAGCATTGAATAAAATATTCGAAATAAAAACAGATTGGTTATGAACCATCTCAGTTTACCATTTGTTCATCTTCGCTATTTTCTGTAAGTAATCCATTCTTTGTCATTCGGCTAACATTCCGAACTAAGGCCTCTATAGTCATATGAGGAAGGAGGTTATGCCATACATCTCTGCTTTTAATGAGCGTTTGGTTGCAGTGCTCTCATGCCAGCTTATGCTGTCCAATCATACGGCAGAGTTGTTGAATATTTTGACACCGGGAGGGATCATCATAAACTTTAATCAAATCGCGTATATTTGTCAGCTTAACTTTTTCATCATTGAAGCTTCGGAAATGATTTGACTAAACTCGGTCATAGATTACTGGGTATCCTTTGATTATATTGCTGAAATAAAAATGTCAGCTCTATATTTATATCATTTAAAAATATGATTGTAAATAAATGCTAGATATAAAGACAAATGTTAATAGTGTAACTGTCCCTAGAAATAATGTTTTGTCTCTTTAACAGTTGTAGGTTATCAAGACAAGATGTCCCTTTTCATATTATCTGTCTCTGCTAAATTGAACGGAAATAATAAATGTTGAGTGCCCCTATTATCATGCATTTAAATAAAAAAACGTTTCTTCAGATACACTATTTACATCAAAGAAAATCGATCATCTATCCAAAACATTTTGGAAACGTAAGCTATGCGCGAGATTTTCGTATTTGTTTTAATCCTTTGCAATTCCATATGATAGTCCGCCCCCATAAGCACAATATTCAAATAATACTCATTTATAGCTTTAAGATGTATACACAAAGATCAGAAAGTATGATTTTGAACATAATAAATACAGGATTTAGTTCTGTGCACCGAACTTTTTACGTCTTTAGCGATACAAACAAAAGAAAGGCCAGTTTGCTTTAATTCTAAGAAAACATTAGGCTAATTTACTACTACAAAGAAGCGGAATTAAGTTTAATTTTTTATGTCGTTTGTACCTGAATATGAACTTTATAACATTGTCATCCGTTTTTGCATGACACACCTTAATGACGGCTTTATGTCTCCATTCGTAGAGTTTACCGTATTTTTCTTATTAGGCGAGTTAGTATTTCAGGACTCTGCTCAAACTTTGTGGACCAGGATTGTATTGCTTGCTTATGTGCCCTTCCCAAACCGGTAGTTCCTTTCAGACAAAAACAATACATTTAAAAAATAATAATCATGTATTTCGCAACACATGCTAAAAAGATATCATAAAAGCTTACTACTTACAGAAAGTAAGACAGTAACAAACATAAAATAGGAAATAGTAACTGTTGAATTCAAATTAAATCATCAGTGCTTGTGGGTATTTTTTTTATCTAAAATAAAGTTTCTTTTTCACAAATTGCTAATTTAAATAATAATTATAAAATTTTTCATCATTTGCAATTTGAACAAAGCCTATCGTTCACTCCGTAATCTTTTGGATTAAAGAAATAAACTGGAATCCCAAACCGGCTTTTCTGCGTCCTTCTTTGTGTCCCTCAATATATTCCTCGCTGCTTCACTTCCTCACAGTAAGTTAATTTAAATTTCGACAGAACATCAGACAGTGCTGCATATATTGCCATTTGACCTTGCACGAACGCGAATTGCCGAACAAGAGACATTTTGACCAGTTAACATTTTCGGGCCTACTTTTGCTGAATTCCCATAATTGTTTTGACAACTTTTCCGCCCCATTGTTGGCTCGTATCAGTCTGAACACGTTCCAACACCAAAGGTAAAATATTGTTTTTAAACTCGGCTAACATAAGCATGCAAAATTTATATATAAAACATTTTGCAGTGAATATGGAAATTTTGATTTAATTTTTGATATGTACAACGCAATAAAAAAGCAACCGTTTTTTCATTTCTTGTCTTTCCACAACAAAGCACCAATTTATAAAGAATATACATGTTTTATATATTCTAGTAATTTTGTTTAGAGAATTTCATCATAATTGTAAAGCGGTGCTTATACTCATGACATCGCTTTGAACGAAACTGTTCTATATTATCTGCCGAAACTGACTAATCTAAACACGTTTTTTTCAATCCTGAAATATATATAAATGTCAAACTCGTCAAACTTGTAAAACTCTTCTGTTTGTGGCATTTAATTAAAGGGACAATTTTAAGCATTCATACCTTTTAATCGTGTTTTTGTTTTCAATTTCTAGCTCCTTTCTTATGGCATAATGTGTGCGATCAGACTTCAATGATACGAAATCTTGTGTAAATGTTTCATGGTCATCAAGTTTGTTATTTCAAAAACTCTATAGTCCTAAAATTGTGTCAGTGGTGCGTGGTGTTTCTTATCCGAACGAAATCCTTCAAAAAAGGGGTAAGAATTTTAAGCTCAATTGATCCATGCCGACAGTTAATGCTGACATTTGGGGTTCTCAAATAAAGGGTTTTTGGGGCCGAATTATGTATTCATGCATTTTTGCACTTTTGGGAATGCAGCCAATTTTTAACTTAAACCCACGGCTTCGAAACACAAAGACATATGCTTGCTAGGCTAACGAAACTTGAATGGACGGCAGCGACTAAGACTCGAAACAAATAGACGATTTGAAAGAGCTAATTCTGGACTGGATCATCCGAACAGATATAAAATGCTAGTAAATGAGATTTAATAGGCCTGCGGGATTTAGGCAGTGTTAATTGAACTATTATTGTTAAGCATGTCAAATTTTACTTTAAATCTTTTAACATGGAACGTCACCGGAATAATGTCCAGTGCATCAGTTTTATGTGAAATAATTACAGACGTAGTTATAGACTTTTGCGTGGTTTCTGAACACTGGCATTCACCATACAATATACACTTTTTAGGTTGTTTATCAAGCGTATGTGATAATGCCTTATTGACATTCAATCATCAAAGAAACGTTGGCAAAGGAGGTATAGCAATTTTCTGGCGTAAAAAGTACAATAGTGTGGTTGTGCCTCTTGTGATTGACAGGGATCGTATAGTAGGTATACAGTTTGAGTATTTACCGGGACAGTATATATTTATATTTCAGGTTTACCTCCCTTGTTCGAATCATAACATTGGGAATTATCGTTTGTGTATTGATAATATGTTTAAATTATGTTACTTGTATGGTGAGAAAGGCTTAACAGTCTTTATGGGAGATTTAATGCTCGATTATCTGGTACACTCTCACACAAAAGAGATACATTGTTAAGAAAATTTCTTCATGACTGTAATCAATGATTGATTATGTGTGCATTCCGTCTGATTGTACTGATTTTGTTTTGCACTGTGAAATAGCTGATGGCGCTTGCATAGACCAATATGATTATGTTTAAAATTACAAATAAACACGTGCGAGCCTCAAACAGAATCTGTCAGTCTGAGAATAAATTGGGGAAAATGCAGCTAAAGTATCAATCGCTGTTATCCGATGACGTTCAAGTACAAAAAAAACTTGATTCTGATATGTCTACGGAGTACATATACTACGCATATAATATAGTGTGTTGTAAATTAAAATCGCATGCCAACTGTGTATTTCCAAATAAGTGTTTCAGATCATATTTGAAACCATATTGGTCCCCAGAGCTTAAGACATTACACCAAACGATGCAAGAATATAAGAAAGTGAAAACCGAATATAGAAAAACTCACAGAATGCATGTACAACACTATCATGGCACTGTATTTAAAATTGGATTATGACGGAGAGACTGATTCTATGGAATTTTGGAAAGAAATAACTATCGTTTATCCACTTGGAAAACATCCGGTGCAGGTATAAAATTTAATGACGAAATATAGAAGTCGCGAAAATCTAGTTGAAAAATGGAAATTTTACTTTGAAAACCTTTGTAAATGTTCTGAATCCAAATAATTTGATGATAATTGGAAGGCCTTGTACATATGACAGTTGATGACGTCATGTAGAATGGATCAAAATGCATGCGAATATTACGTCTGCTTGTGTAGAAGATGCTATCAAAACTCTCCCGAATGGAAAATCGGATGGCCAAGATGGTATCGTGTACGAGCATTTACGATTAAGCAAAGAGAAAATTTCCCCAATTTTAGCTATTTTATTTACAAACATGTTCCGTCACGCTTTTATACCAAAGAATATGAAGAGAGGTATACTCATTACGTTTCACAAAGGAGGGAATAAAAAGAAAGACGACCCTAACTGTTATAGAGGAATCACATTATCATCCTCTATTCTTAAACTTTTCGAACTAATGCTCTTGGATAGATGTGCCGAAGACTTATAAAAACTGTTAGCGAGACAGCAATGTGGTTTTGGGTCTTGCTACTTGGTTGGAAAACAGGCTTTTGACCACGTTTGGCATAACGGACTGTTTTACAAACTTCTTACGTATGGTGTTGACGACACTACATTTGCATCTCTATATTCGTTGTATGTCAATTCAGAATGTCGAAGAAATAGCGAATAACAGAATCCCTAAAGAAAGCTCGACACGACAAAATGGTAAAACTTTGCAAGCTCAGTTTGATTGAGCCTTTTCATGGACGGTACTGGAAAGTTACCGTCCACGCCCCCTAGCACCGGCTTAAGCAGAATTCAACATTTAAACACGAAAATGGAGAAATTTTGAATTTAGAAACATCCGCAGATGTGTTCATACGGCTATTATCATGGAACCTTCAATGTGACACAGTAGTGTCATTCCAATAAAAGCGGTGAATGGTCCCCAAGCAAAAAAATGCATGTGCCCTAAACGAGAAAACAATGGGCGGAACTAAATAAAATAGAATTTAAGAAGGGTATCTGAGGTTATGAAGCCTGCATATCACAGACAAGACGTCAAAAGACAAATTTAAAAAGGTGGCAACATGTCCTAAGGGTAATTACAGTAAAACATGCTTATAACGAATTTCTCGGGACCTAGCAAATTACTTTGTTTAATCCGAAATTCGTTGTATCCATACAACGAAATTTCGTTATAAGTACTTGAATATAACGTTGTTTTCGCTTTATTAAAGATCCAATAATCTATAAGAAAATTGCTTTATTTAAAATGTATAAAGAAAGTGATAATAATAAAGAAATAATGATATGATTTTAATCAATGATGGTGATAATCTCAATCAATATATGGTATTACAAAAAAACAACAAAATTACGTCAATACGAACTGGCTAGTATATCAACATCATTAATTTACGATGTTAAATTAAAGTTAGTTCTTCATAAGAAGTCACTAATCTTGGGTTGTTTCGATTGTAAAATTCCAGCAATGGCGATCTTAATATTGTGCAGATTGTGAAATGCGTCCTTCGGAATCTCCCTGTTTTTTCAAAGAAAGACCGTATTATCGAAACTGAGGCTAAAGCATCTTCTTTAGTTACGTCGACGAATGGCGTATCAATATTGTCGTCGTCCTCACTATCGCTGAGCGTACAAGGCGACCGTGAAGGTAGCTGGAGATCAGAAATTATTTCATCATCCGTCATTTCTTCTGTAGCCACAACACCGACGTCCACGTCAACAACATCATACAATGTAACCTAGGCATATATATTTAAAAATGATAAAAAATGACGTAAAAAGCTTTTAACTTGGCGTTTAGAGTGTTAAAAATTGTCTACAGTACACATCACCTACATGTACAATACACTTTTTTATCAATGATCCGTATTAACTAATTTAATCTAAAGTACTTTCGTAAGAAGCTGATAAAAGATTTTACTACATGCATTATCTTGACAAATTGTTATCAAACAAACCTCTGTCTGCGTTTTTCTGCACAACATCGCAAGGGGTAACTTACTTTCTCATTTTTTATAATTGTCGATAAAGTGCTAGGCGGTATTCAAAATCTTTCAGCGATATCCTTTTTCTTTAAACATTTTTGACCTTTACTTAAAATTTCAAATTTTGTCTTCAAAGTAATAGCTTTTCGTTTTAAACCTCTATCCATTTTTAATCAAATAATCATGATAAAAACTGTTATACACGTACTCTAGAAATAAATCAGCTCAAGTCACATTTCATGGGAATGTTTATACTTTTAACAATCGAATTATTATAACGCCTTTTTAACATCTTTTTGAACTTGTCACGAGAAAACGTGTGAAAACATATCAAGCCCTCTTTCAACGCATGATCAATAGAGATGTTATAATTAACACCTGTAGGCAATCACTTGTCTTCTCTTTGTTGAAGGGTTAAAGTCGGGGAATTGATTTCCTTTCGTAATAACCATTTTTTTTCGTTTTACCCGTGTTCGTTATAAATGAGCTTCACTGTATACAGTATTCAAGTAAGAATGCTGGAAACACCCAAAATGAAATGGCCAAATACAAGAAACTAAAAATACCATCTAAAATGTATACACAACAATGTTGTCGTGGCAAACGAACTTCAAGGATCCAAAATATAACATCATTGATTAAATGTTCGGGGAGACTTTTTACAGCCGCCACACGGCGCAAATAACACGGATGTGACAATGAAATAGAGAATAACAGAATCCCTAAAGAAAGCTCGACACGGCAAAATTGTAAAATGTTGCAGGCTCGGTTTGATTGAGCCTGTTCATGGACGGTACTGGAAAGTGCAAGTTACCGTCCACGCCCTCTAGCACCGGCTTAAGCAGAATTCAACATTTAAACACGAAAATTGTGACATTTTGTATTTAGAAACATCCGCAGATGTGTTCATACGGCGATTATCATGGAACCTTCAATGTGACACAGTAGTGTCATTCCATGAAAAGCGGCGTATGGTCGCTAAGCTAAAGAATGCGTGTGCCCTTAACGAGAAAACAATGGGCGGAACTAAATAAAATGGAATTTTAGAAGGGATTTGAGGTTATGAAGCCTGCATATCACAGACAAGACGTCAAAAGACAAATTTAAAAAGCAGGCAACATATCATATAGGGTGATTATACAGTATTCAAGTAGGAATGCTGGAACCACCCAAGTTGAAAAAGGCCAAATACAAGAAACTAAAAATACCATCTAAAATGTATACACAACAATGATGTCGTGCCGAACGATCTTTAAGGATCGAAAATATAACATCATTGGAAATATCATATAGGAAATTGCAGTTCTTTGGGCAATTGTGTAAATTGTCCGGCATATTTTTAGCGAAGGAAATATTCAATTATCGTTTAACCAGATATTATAATGGATTTCCCGAACGTTTTGGTTTTATTCTTGATATATATAGGATCCTCTGCAAACATTCTCTGACTGATGTAATGTACAATTACTTACAATCGAGCTTATTTCCGAGTAAATGGCATTGGAAAGATATTCTCGTCAAAGCACTGCTTAAGTCGGAAAACCAATATCAAATAGATAGTATTGTTTCAGCTGGACATTTGTGGGTTTGAAATAACCTTATTCGTGTTAGCCAGTGTTCGAGTCTATGGCTCGTAAGCAGGAACACTCTTTCCCTATCACATATCTGAAGGAAACTCTCCAGAATCATTGCTTTATTGATTTTACGACAATATGAGCGTCAGTGCACAAAATGTAAACTTAGTACAGAAAATATTATCCTACACCAGATATTAAAACAAAGTTTAAACGAAAACTTGCATGAAAGATTACATAATTTTAGTAGGGCTTTAATTTATAGGACAATAGCAAATTTCTATTAAATGTAAACAAAGTGTGTCAGGCTATGATAAGACTCATAGGCTACAAATAGAGTTTGGACGTTGGTCCAGACCTACAAGAACTGTTAATGAAAGAAAGTGTTTAACGTGAATGTTTTAGAGGATGAATACCATTTTATATTAGAATGTTAAATGTATACTGGATTAAGAAAGCAATTTATTTATAAGAAATACTGGAAACATCAAAATTTGGTAAAATTTATTAAATTGTTAAGCAATGAAAATGATACAAATAGAAAGAAACTAGAATTGTTTGTGTATAAAATACAGTTCAGTTGAGTAATGATTTATTTTTCTTGTAAACCTACATATGTGCTTAGTTTTTAAGATGTGTATTTTAAACATTGGTCTAGTTAAAAAAAGACATGAGGGAAAATTAATATATTTAAACATGATCGAATCGATGTGTAATATTTTCTAAACTAATAACCAGTATGATAAAACATACTCATGAAAATTGTGCATGCATTAATTGAGTTCATGTTTAAACACTTGTTTGTTTTATCTATCATCATATTGATGCGTATGTTTAATTCACTATATAACGTGCATTTTAAGTTTATCATATTAATGAGTATGTTAAATGCATCATGCAACTAGTGTTTTGAATTGACCATGAATTTATAAAATACTATGTCATATTTATGTCGCAGTCCAAAAGATAAGGGGGTTTCTGATGGACGCTGTGGGTAAAAGTACTTGGGACCTGGACAGAGGGTCTGTAAATACACAAATTATGCGCTTTCAAATAATTTTAATTAGCATTCGAAAATCGCGGCTCTCGCCATCAAAATCTTACAAAATAGTGCAAAATACAAAATATCAATGAAAATGATGAATGACAAAATGGAAAGAATGAATCAGAGCATCAAAACAATCTACCAGTTTACCTGTAAATACACAAATTATGCGCTTTCAAATAATTTTATTAGCATTCGAAAATCGCGGCTCTCGCCATCAAAATCTTACAAAATAGTGCGCATGCGTAGTGTAGTGAATCAATGAAGTAGAAAGTTAGATAGAGAGGCCCGTAATGGTGGTTAGTATATGATCAATATGGGGATGAATGAAAAGTATGATGAAAATTAAAGCTATAGGACATTTAATAGGACAAACAATAACACATATAAACATGTACCGTACTACGTATATGAACCTGTGACATCCTTCCCCTCACAGGAAAAATGTCGTCCCGACATTTCAAACACACAACTGCGTACTAAGCAGCTGTATCCATGGCACTACTTCAGAAGTACTATATCTGTCGTAAAAACTACTTAAATTACTACATAACTATGTAACTGGTAATAATACTACAGTAACGAATAGTAAATGAACCACCTTGCTCTCTCGACATCAAGACAAATTCAGTTTGAGTATTAGGCCTAAAATACTCATGAAATCATTGAGATTAGATCATAATTGCTTATTATAATCCAATCTTTTGATTATTTCTTAATGTTCCATTACGACAAACATTAAACTATAACGAATTATAGTGGCACAAAATGTTTGAAAGCAACATCAGCAATTATCTGCGCATAAGAATTCAAAGATTCTTCTAGTGTATCCGAGAACTGCTCATCTAAAAAAAAAACACACAGACACTGTTGATTATTTCAAAGTACATCTATATAAGGATAACTATAATATACAGTCACACCTGTCCTCATGCGTACCTGGAAATAATAGAAAACATAAATTCATCAAATATGTTCATATTTTATCAGCAGAAAGAATTACCTGTAAAAATAAAATAAACAGATAATAAAACTGTATAAACATCAACACAAACATATATCAAACAGTGTTATAACTTAATTTCAGTAATAAAATTAAGTTATCCAATCAGTGGATGACAGCCATGCAGGTTTTCTCTTGGAACGGGTAGGACGATTTGGATAAAATGGTTCTGCACAGGGATTTAAAGAAGACTTCCTTCGCTGTGGAATTACATACTTCTCAGTGGAAGAACTCAAAGAGGGCAAATCTGATTTTGGAATATTTGATGAACTCACAGACCTGTTAAGGGGATTGCAAGACTCATGGGAGGAAATATTCTCTTTTGGACTGTTAAGTGGGAGTCCTAGAAATGGAAGGAGTAAATTTCTATGGACCGTTCTTGGAGGACCTCGACCGTGTTCCTTCTTAACAGTAAAGACTGGGATATCTTCATTTACTTGGTCTATAACAAGATAAATATCCTTTCCCCACTTATCAGCAAGTTTATTTTTACCCTTTAAGCCAACATTCCTCACAAGGACACGATCACCTGGCTTAAGTGTTGCTTCACGAACCTTAAGATCGTAACGTCTTTTGTGACGACGGGCTTGTTTCTTAGATTCTCGAGAAGCGACCTTGTAGGCGAAGTCAAGCCTTTTTTGTAATTCTCGGACATAATTGGAGTGGCTAGAAGATCTTCCAACAGCATCCGGTTCGATCCCCAAAAAGGCATCAATAGCCAAACGAGGATGTCGTCCAAACATAAGGTAATGGGGTGTGAGCCCTGTACTCTCGTGACGCGTTGAATTGTACGCGTGGACGAGGGCAGGTACATGGGCCTTCCAATTTACCTTTTGGTCATCTTCCAAGGTGCCGAGCATGTTTAAAAGCGTCTGGTTAAATCGCTCGGGCATTCCGTTTCCTTGCGGATGGTACGGCGTGGTTCTGCTTTTCTCCACATTGGCCAACTTGCACAGTTCCTGTATGACGGCACTTTCAAAGTTACGGCCCTGGTCGCTGTGCAAGCGGCTGGGAAAACCGTAATGACATACAAACTGCTCAAATAGGACTTTAGCAGTTGTATGTGCGGTCTGATTACGTGTGGGAATTGCCTGTGCAAACCTGGTGAAGTGGTCTGTTATTACAAGGATATTCTCATATCCACCTGATGACATTTCTAGAGAGAGATAGTCCATGCATACAAGTTCAAGGGGATATGAGGACTCTACAGACACAAGAGGAGCAGAAAAACCAGCAGATGACTTGCGACGAATACACCTTGGACATCCACGCACACGCTGATCAACAAACTTATCTAGCCCTGGCCAAAAGAACCTAGATTTTATCAAAGATGTGGTTCGATCCCGGCCCTGGTGGCCTGCTTCATCATGAAGTCCAGAGAATATGATGTCATGAAAAACACTTGGAACAACAAGCTGTATAACAGGGTGTCCATAAACAAGACCATTTCTATACAAAATGTCATCTTTGACAAACAAAGAAGGCCATTCCCGTAAGTACTGTCTTACAAGTTCAGGTTCTAAGGCGTTCTGGCGACTTGTCAACTTATGACCGGCCTTTACAATATCAAGGACTCTAGAAATAGAACTATC
The DNA here is from genome assembly GCF_026571515.1 of Ruditapes philippinarum. NCBI lineage: Eukaryota > Metazoa > Mollusca > Bivalvia > Venerida > Veneridae > Ruditapes > Ruditapes philippinarum. Next base: position 171,979 of record NW_026866969.1, on the reverse strand, counting down.
CTTTGACTGCTCAACATGCCAATCAATGTCACTAAGATAGGTACCTGAATCAAAATTATCACTTGGATTTTTGTTCAGTACTTGTTGAGAAACAGAAACACACTCAATGACAGGAAGCTCCCTAACATCAGCAAGAGCAGCTTGAAATAAAGCTTTTAGAATGTCAGGATAGAGAAAATTCTGTTTTTCATCATCACATTCGGTAACACCTGGTAATCTGGACAAGATATCAGCATCAATATTGTGTTTACCAGAGCGATATTGAACGGTAAAGTTATAAGCAGAAAGAGCAGCTAACCAACGATGAGATTGAGCATCGAGCTTGGCAGTTGTGAAAACGTATGTTAAAGGGTTATTATCTGTACGCACCAGAAATTGGTTACCATACAGATAATCGTGGAACTTATCTACCACAGCCCATTTCAAAGAAAGAAATTCGAGTTTGTGAGCTGGGTAGTTTCGCTCATTTGGACGTAAACCTCTGCTAGCATAGGCCACAACTCGTTCCATGCCATCTACTTTCTGGTATATGATAGCTCCTAAACCAAGACCACTGGCGTCTATATTGACAATAAATGGCTGGGAAAAATCAGCATAAGTAAGAACAGGTGCAGAGGTTAATTTTTCAATTATAGCCTCGAATGCCTGTTGCTGATCTTGACCCCAGATCCAAGGCGCAGCGTTTTTAATGCATTTGCCTTTCTTGTTTGTAGGGTGACCTACAAGCAAATCATTCAATGGTTTGGCTAATTGGGAGAATCCTGGAACAAAGCGTCTGTAATAACCTGAGAAGCCTAGGAAAGAGCGAAGATCTTTAACAGACGTTGGAACAGGCCAATTATTGAGTGCTGAAATCTTATCTGGATCAGTCTTCACGCCATCTGAACTGACAACATGACCTAAATACTTCACCTCTCTCAAAAAGAACTCACACTTTGAACCTTTCAATTTCAAACCAAATTCATCAAGCCTTTTGAAAACAGCTTTAAGTTTTTGAAAATGACTTTGGACAGTGTTACTGAAAATAATGACGTTATTTAAATAGATGAGGCATTTTTTTAAGTGCAACTTACCCATGCAACGCTCCATAAGGCGTTGGAACGTTGCGGGAGCATTTGTAAGTCCAAAGGCCATCCGCTCACACTCGTAAAAACCAAGAGGCCCTACTGTAAAGGCGGTCTTAGCTTTATCAGATTCCCTTAAAGGCACTTGCCAGTAACCTGAACGTAGATCGAGCTTGGTGAAATATTTAGAACCTGAAAGAGTGTCAATTGTCTCATCTATGCGAGGAAGTGCATAGGCATCTTTGACTGTACGATTGTTAAGACGACGGAAGTCTATACAGAAACGAAGAGAACCATCTTTCTTCCTGACCAATACTACGTTAGAGGAGAATGGACTATGTGATGGCCTTATCGCACCAGCTTTCAACATATCTTGAATATGCTCACGCACTTCTTCATACATCCCTGGTGGTATCCTTCGATATGGATCCTTGAATGGAGTAGGATCAGACAACTCGATCTTATGTTCAACCGACTTTGAACACCCTAGATCTGTTAAACCAGATGAAAAGATATACTTCCACTTGTTCAGAAACTCAGTGACTTGGATTTGCTGTTCAAGAGAAAGATTATCAGCAGGGATGTTGATACCTAAATCTTCAAGAGATTTATCTTGGTTGTGATCTTTAGGAATAGAACCCTCTGACGGATCAAGGTTACGCACAACTTCAGCTGGCTTCAGATTACATAAAACCGTCTTCGGACCCAATCTTTACAGGTCCTGTGAAAGATTACAAATTCTAACTGGAATCTTTGATAAAGCATTCCCTGGTCTAACATTCACAACCCTAGGACAAACACTTAGATAATGAGAAGAGTCAAGACTTTCAGTTACACCCACAGTCATCTCTCCAGTATCATGAACCTTGCCAGTCACTGTAATCGTCTGATACGGCGGAATTGTGAAAGATCTACGATTAAGAGATTTTACACGTACTGCTTGATGAAAAGAAACAGCAGAGAAAGCTTGTTCCCAACAATCAGGAATATCCTTCTGACTACTGGATGAGTAAAGATGTCGTATGACATTGGTACCAACAATAAGAGGAACAGAGGCAGAATAAGTAGTGTCTGGAACAATTAACACTGGAACTGAAATAGAAGATGAGTCTAATGAAGGTACAGAAAGATCCAATATAATATAACCAATATAAGGAACTTTACAGTCATTAGCACCAGAAATATCAAGAGCAAAGTCTTCTAAAGAGCAAAGCTTGAAAGAAGATCCAAGATTCTTGAAAAATGACTCACTTCCGGTTGTAACCATGGAACCTGAATCAATAAGAGCTGTGTAAGATTTACCATTGATAGAAACTTCAGAGGTATTGGACTTAACAACTAAAGGTACAAGTGTAGGGCTCTTATTAATCGTCCTTCTACTGGCCCTTCTGTGAAGGTCTCTGCTCGTTTAAAGACTTGGTATCGGGCTCCTTGGCTTTATCGTTGACTGGTAGGGTGATATATTTTGATCTATTATATCGACCCCTATCAGACCAGTGAGATTGTGCTCCAGGGGTAGCTTTAGCTGTTGGCTCAGCTGCCTCTTGAAACTGGCAAACTCTTTCTCCACAGTTTCAACTCTGGTATTGAGTTTCTTCATCTGTGTGGATATTTCTTCTAACTGCTGAAGGATCTTACTTTCAACCGATGACATCTTTACAGAACAAGATATACCATATGAAAAATTACGTGAAGAAGATGATGACTTAGGTGCACTAGTGACAGCTTGTGAAGAAAAGTGAACAGATTTACGGGCTGTAATATCCTTATAACATCTGTTCAAGAGAAACATTTCTTTGGTTTTCCCCTTTAAAACTAGTTAACAAATTTCTTCATGAAAAATTTTGGTCTGGATAAAATTCCCCTTTCTTAAAAAAAAATTTGAAGTCATTTTTTTCCAGCCCTCAAATTTCAAAATTTCACCGGGCCCCTACTCTCCCTAAAAAAATAGGTAGTTTAGGAATACGAAAATTTGACTTACAGAAAAAAAAGTACCCAAAGGGAAAAAAGGTGGTTTACAATTTAAAAGGGTTTTAGGTGGGGGGGGGCGTGCAGGTGGACAAATTTTAAATTCCATTTAGGATGAAATTGCCTTTTCCTGAATTTTTCTGTTTTGTTTTCTTTTAATTGGTTGATTGAGTAGCACCCTTTTTAAAATTTCTAATTGGGGGGGGAACAGGATGCTAGGGAAAACAGGTTTAAACAGTCAAGAAGGAATGGGGAATTACATTCCATTATTTACCAGAAGGGCCCCCAACCCTTTTTTAAAATTTTAAAAATTTCAAAAACTCCTTTTCCCAAGGGTTTTTGTAAAGGTACGATTTAAAAAATCCATCTTTTGGGCATAACAAAAAATTTTAAAAACACCAAAAATCATTTCCCCAAAAATTTTAAAATAAAGTAGTCCAAAATATGGTATGTACTAAAAATACTCTTTTTATTGATCCCCATAGTCATAGCATGCCCTTATTTTTTAAATTTTTTACACTTCAAAAAAAAATTTTACAATTATTTTCCCTTTTTCACTGCACCATATAAAATTTTTAAATATATGAAAATTATCAAAAATACACTAAACTTTAGTAAGCTTAAATGTATTTTCAATACCCAAACTCTAAAAAATTAATTCTATTCCCCGAAAAAAATTCCAAATTTATAAAATTATGTCCCAAATTGGACAACCCATACATTTTTATTTAAAAGATCAAGGGTAAATTACATGTTGCAATTCATTCAAAAAAAACTCTTATCTTGTGAAGTACACAGATTACACTATTTTTCATCAAATGCCAGTCAGCACAGTTGGAATAAATTGTTTGTATATATAGTTACTAAAGTAATTCAACCACAGGGATGTTACTTTAGATACTAATATCTAACGTGATGTCAGATTTTTTGAATAAAACAAACAACAAAATTTATTTCTCTAAAATATACAGCAACAGACAAATTTTTTATAAATCTGAATGTGCCTAAGTTAAGTTTACTTTTCTCCAATATACACTAAACAGCATACAGTTACAAGCAGTGCAATATATCAAAAGTGTTATACATTTATTGACCTGTAAACAAAATATATAGAAGTCACATTCTTCAAGGCATAAAAATTTCACTTGAGTCACATTCAATGTAACAAAAGAGAAATATCAACAATCTGTCTTGATGTCAAGAGAAGCAATATAGTTCCTTTACCATCAAAAGGCACTCTTACTAAATGTACTCACAAACATGATCAGTTGAAGACTACACTTTAAACTACCATAACTTTAACCAGTACCTCACTGACAAACTATACATGTTCAAGGTTTCTAATAAATATCTGTCCAAGCTGGCTTCAAAACACATCACCATAATATAACATAAATATATATGCTATATTATCCAAATAGAGACAGGTACATTAAGGAAGGGCAAATATATATGCATATTGGGAAATGGGAGAGGTCTTTATGTAAGGAAAAGCTATAATATTAAGGGCTTATGATGGGAAATGTTAGTAAGATTCTCACCAATCACCAGAAAAGTACTGTTACAGAAAACATGCTAAGATCCTTCTGCCAAGATGAACAACCCTTGAACTGTGATTCTGCAAGGTGACCACTGACACAATTTCACAACAGTTCAATGACAAATCTGAAATTTAAATAAAATATTGAGAATCACAAAAATAGAAAAATAACAGGACATGTACAAATATACAATATAGTCAATAAAATCTTATTTAAATTACAAGTCCTATTTTATAAATCAATAACACTCAAATTCACTGAAGCAGACTAAAAAACAGTTCCAAATCCTAAAATGTATCACTCTTCTATGAATAATTAAATGTTCCAATAGAAAATGTCATCCGTGTTGTCATTCGCGAAATATGGTACCAATTAGAAAACGAAAGTAGAAATCGATCAAGTTGCTAGCTAATAGTTTACAATAAAACAATTGTGCAACACAAATATCTGGTCTAATTCATTTCAGAATATCACAATAAATCACTGCCGATGGTTAAACTGATGTTGAAATAACATAAAACTTTATACATTCCACCATTGTTTACATCCTGCATTTTCCAACATGTATGTACACAAACAAAATGGCTGACTGAACATCGCTCAACGTTCGTCCCCGGAAACTATCGACCCAAAAGTTACCCAGCGTTGTGGCAGCCCAAGTAAGTCCCCCGTTGGGCGCCAATTGTCGCAGTCCCAAAAGATAAGGGGGTTTCTTTGATGGACGCTGTGGGTTAAGTACTTGGGACCTGGACAGAGGGTCTGTAAATACACAAATTATGCGCTTTCAAATAATTTTAATTAGCATTCGAAAATCGCGGCTCTCGCCATCAAAATCTTACAAAATAGTGCAAAATACAAAATATCAATGAAAATGATGAATGACAAAATGGAAAGAATGAATCAGAGCATCAAAACAATCTACCAGTTTACCTGTAAATACACAAATTATGCGCTTTCAAAATTAATTTTATTAGCATTCGAAAATTCGCGGCTCTCGCCATCAAAATCTTACAAAATAGTGCGCATGCGTAGTGTAGTGAATCAATGAAGTAGAAAGTTAGATAGAGAGGCCCGTAATGGTGGTTAGTATATGATCAATATGGGGATGAATGAAAAGTATGATGAAAATTAAAGCTATAGGACATTTAATAGGACAAACAATAACACATATAAACATGTACCGTACTACGTATATGAACCTGTGACAATCAACATTGCAATAACTATGATATAGATGTCTGACTAAATTCGTCTTTTCGATGAATATGTCGTTAAAACCAAACGCTAATGATGCATCTTTATTCAATCACGTATATAACAATGTTGTTTTTATTGATTTTTTTTGTACATTTTTTTCTAGCGTTAGTAAGGAAATTGAGCATCAATAAAAAATATATGTGAATTTCTGCAGATCAAGATGTGCGGCGCCGCTATACATCATGTTAGATAGAAATAGTTTACCAGGAACGGCAGGAAGTACTCAATTCTGTTTTCTCTTCTTGCTTTCTTTATAGAATTTTACCGTAATTAACGTTAAGCCTTATTACAAATGTTGCAGGCTCGATGTTCATTGACGGTACTGGAATATACAAGCTACTGTCCTCGCTCAGTAGCACCGGTTTAAGCTGAATTAAACATCTAAATATGCTCTCCGTTTCTTTGTGTTTCTTTATATTTATTTATTTATGTATTTATTTATTTATTTGTTTTTGAAAATCGTTTTCCCTATCAATATACAGTGTACATAGTAATGCAGAGTTAACAATTGTTTTTTATTTCTATTATCTCCCTTTAGTTGTAGCTAAGAGCATATAATCTTGCTTGATACGAATAAATTTATCTCAAATTAAATTTCATTATCAAAATGAAATAGAATGTTGAAAGTGAAACTAATCATAAAAAAATTTAATAGAGACTTTGAACATAGTAAACCTATATTTTATGTAGCTAAAGTGTAATTTATAAAGATGTCAAGTGAGGCTTTGTACTAGACGGACAAGGGTAAACCTTATTATAAGTCCCCTACACTTATAATTGAATATTTGATAACTCGACTTTACGAGTTTAGCTTTTCTACATAATCTAAACCTATACCACACCATATGTACTGTTATCGCATGGTTAAGAACTCTTCCTTTGTTCTAACTAATACTAACCCAGTATACTCAGTAAACTTGCATTGAGCATTTAAAAACTGTATTGATATTTAGCAGTACAGTTTTTTCATTGATTCATATAGGCGAAACTACCGAATTATACGTACTTTTTATGCAGGAATAGACAACTTTTTTTGTGCAAATCACATTTGCAGACGTTCTTCCTCGACCTGCTCGGGCTAATGCCAGATGTTAATGTCAATTGTACAAATATTCTGCTTTTTAAATTTTGATTTGTTTTGTACACATACGAACCCCTAATTGCAATATTGTGAGAAGATATTTGCAAAATATATTAATAAATGTAAAAGTGATAAGAAATATTTTTTCCAATTTAGGCTTAGTCAAAATTATAAACCATATTTCCTACAAGCTCATTTCATATGAATATTTCCTTATGATTCTTAATAATGATTAATTTGTATCAAGATATAATTTCAGTTATGTTCGAAATGCACCACACAATGACTTTTTTATTGAATGAATTTCAGAAATGAAAATATGATAAACAAGATCAGCATTGAAAGCAGCGTTCAATAAATGCAACCCCCAAACGACCCAGCAACAAGAACCAGTCGCAAGGAGCCAAGGAAGACCCCAAACAAAAAACAGGACAGGGCGAGAAAACACAATTCATCAAAAGTATTACAATCTGCTACAAACGTTGCTAAATACTTAACATTTGCAGTGCATTTAAGTTAGTTTTTTTTTTAACTAATAAAATTAACGCCGACTGTTACTAAACAACACTTAACGCAAAATGGTGTTTTGTTTAAGCATGTAAGTTTTCAAGTGTATTAATTTAAAACAGATATTTGATGATTGTTTCTGCAACTACTTTAAGAGTTGTGAAACTCCGGTAGTGTAATTATATTTTGATTGCACGCAGACTACTTTGCCACTTGTATAGTAATAAACAAGAATTTAATTATGTATTATTTATTGCGAGATCACAAAAAGCATCAAAGCCAATTAAATTAAAAATGCATCAGCATATTTCAAATATTCTAACAGGAAATTATATCATTTGCATCATATGTAAAAACAGCTGATAGTTCTTATAAAGGCATACTTAGAAAACGAAAGATAAAGTAAGAGTTCACCAAGTCACACAAAGCATGTGTATTTGGGTGTCTTAGCCAGGCCAGTGTCAAGGTCGTTGTCCAAGCTTTGCTTATAACATTGTTATTCGAGATTAGGTATTAACTCTATATTAACTAACAACATCAATAATTGGTCATAAAGACAAGGATCAGCAAGTAATAATTGTTATAAGAGGCAATTGTAGGTTTCTGAGTACGCCTTAAGAAATTCAGTAAGATATTGTTTGTGATGATCTGACGAGGGCAACAATAATTATATTACATTACATTGTACATTAGCATTATCACTTAACCTGTATGTAATAAAGAAAAGGTAAGTTAGAAACCAGACAAAAGGTTTTACAAAATACTGTAAAATATTTAGAAAACACAGAAGTTTGAACGATTTACTCTTATTTTCTAAGTAAAGCGATAAAAAACACTTTTAATTAATATATAAAATAACACTTAAATGTCAATTTTAAGGAACTCTATACATCTTTTCGTTTTTTGATATACACTGCAGTTCCAAAACGGCACCATAACTTTTAAAACATTCACAAATAAATAATGATCCTAAGGAATCTCTTGATCAGCATTATAACAGACGATGGTTTGTTTATGATTTCTTTACTCACAAGATGGATATGTCAATAGAATATCAAATACAAGATAGTGTGTTTGTAGTACGTACATTTTCTGACGATTAAAATAACCAGAGGGCTGTGAATAGTATACTATGAAAAGCTATTAAAGACGTTTCCAAAAGTCTTCATTTGGAGATATACGCGAAATTAAAAGTGTTCAATAAAATTTGTTTAAACTTTGTAAGTTGTTTCAATATGATAACAGAAATATATTAGGTGGAAAAATGGGGGTTACCGTTCTCAATTTTGAGTTATCCGCATCTAAATGGTATAGCTTTGCTTAATTAAAGGGCAGATAGTTCACAATGAAAGTAAATAATACCTTTCTCTCCCTACCTTCTTTATATACCTGACCTTGATTTGAGTCATTGAGCAAAATTTCGAGAAGAAATAAAATGTGGGTAGTTGTTTTATTTGTACTTTTTTCTCTAAACAAAAATGACTTTTTTAAAGAATTTTAAGCTCCTTCTTTCAAACTGAAATCTTGTAACTAAATAATTTTATGGAAACACATGTTATTATGTATTGTGATCAAAAATATTAAGGAAAACATACTATTGTCCATATATATTCTGATTCAAAGGCAGATAAATCAGAAGTGATATCGGCTGCACGCAAATTGTTCCGCTTAATTTGTTTTGTTATCATATTCGAAAGACATGCCCAAGTTAAATAAATCTAATGAAAAGTTTTAATTTTGCCTATGCGTCTATATGAAAACATTCTTTAAGTAATTATTCATAAACTCGAATAATCTGATTAATTGTTCTTACATAATGTTATTGCTTTGAAAATGATATACGTTGAGAAATTTACAGCTGGTAAAAATGTGAAATCTTATAATATGTTACCATTTCTGCCTCATGAATTAAAGACTATGATTTAGATCAATGTGAACAGTTTCACACAATTATATTTTCTTAAGTTTACTTCAGTGGATAATAACTTCTAACATGCCTTCCTTTTTCTATTAGTATTTGTATCATATTGTCTGTCCTTACTTTTCTTACAATGCAAATAATTTTTCTTTGCTTCAAGAAATTTTAATAATTAAAATAATGAAGTCATAAAACTAAACTGCAACGCATGTTTTCGCGCAAACAAAATGTTTTGTTAAACAGGTTGACGTTGTTCTCTGATATATAGTAAACGGTTATTTGATGATATTAACAAGCAATTACGTGTTATGTGTTTACAGAATGTCATTGTCTTTTTTTACAACACTGTCTTTTGATATTACACACAAACAAAGAGGTTAACGACAAATGGTAAAGAAAAAACGTTTTCTTTTTGTGGGACTTTTGCATATATTGAAAATAAAATCTTGAAAATCTTGTATTTAATGGAATTGACACTTTTAAAGTAAAATATTCAACTTAAAGAAAATATCATGTCATAACAAGAATTAGAATTAACACTGAACAACTGTTGATGCAGAGCAAATATTTGATAATGTTGTATCGACAAAATTTGAAAATACCAAGAAATGCAGATGGATAAGAATATTCCACTGATTGATGTGTTAATGCAACTATGCATCCATACAAAAGCACAAATGTAGTAATACTAGTTGATGCTAGTAGCATATTTTATATATTAACAGAATTTAGTTTATACTCTGCTTGATGAAATTAATTTAATGTTGTTTATTTTCCTGTTAATACGTTTTTCACAAATTTACAACAACAAATATTCAAAACAGTACTGAGGTGTTGTAAATGTCGAACAACACAATACTGTAGTTACAATATAACATTCACTTTCTACAATATTTTGTTTTAGATAATCAGTGCCGTATGCGTCCAGCTGTTATTTGGAATTGTAGTGTTGAAATGATCATTACGTCATTGTCTGGTAAAGCATTTAAGAATCTGAAAATAGAATATGTTGTTTCAGTAATTGAAAATGTAATTGGCAATCCCTTTTGACTTTGATAAACAAGTAATCTAACAATTGAACGATTCAAACATTACAACAATTCTATATATGATACACTCACTTTTATATATCTGTAATAAATGTCGTGCTGTAAAAACTGTTTGTTTGTTGTTTATGTCGTTGTTAGATAAATCCAAATTCCATTAAGTGTAACCATGACAACCATTTAAGTTCTTACAAAGCTGCCTGTTAAGACGTTTACTGTCATTGCACAGTTTTATTCCTCGATTATGTCACTATATATTGTTTTTTATAAAGCCTTCTTATACATTGCACCGCATTTAATTGGCGATAGTTAATGTTTGTCATCGCATAAAAGAGGATATCTAAGAAGTACAATTTTTGTTCTATTAGTAACAATCGTGATAAATTAAAATCAGATGTCATGGATTATGATCCGTAGCCTGATTTAAATCTCATGTAATTTGCGCTAAAAAAGAAAAAACTTATAGCAATTTTCTAATATCGAAATTGATTACAATATATCTCAAAGCTACTTACATTTTATAACAAATGAGGTACAAATATTCATCTTAAGTTTGACATTGAAAAAAGCATGTTTTCACAATAAAAGTGAATACAAAGTTTCTACTTGTTCTACTAGTTAAGCGTTGTTCGTTGTTTAATAACAAATGCACTTTGCAAGTGCTTTCAATTTTGTTTGGAATAGCAGATATGCAATATGCTCCAAACATACCAACCCGTCGTAAACTTTAATAACTAGTATTATTATTACTTAAGTCTCGCATATTTCGGCTGAAACTACACGGACAAGTGATCACACTTGACCAGTATTGGCGAAAAGGCAGCTTAATATGCATTCTCTTATTTCGACTTCCTTATTTCAACTTCCTAGATGTCTAAAAATATGTGCAATGAAAGAAGTTTACCCCAAAATAAGCATAACAACGTTAAAAATATTTGCTTCTTTTCACCCCTTGAAAATAAAATAATTTTCATTTATCGAACCTTTTCAGTAAAACAACAAGATTGGTAACATTCGACATGGAAACAAACCATCTATAAATACACCTTATTCTTCTTCATACATAGACATGTCAACATTAGGACATAAAAGTGAGAAAAAATCCTGTTAGGTTATTACTTATTCTCAAGGCACAAATCTAAATATTCAACGTGTCAGACCAAATTACTCGCTTCGAACACTTCGATTGACTTTTTCGTGATTGTATTTACACTTTTACACCAGGGTAAATCTGAACATAGTTTGTTATTATTTTCTTTTCCAAAGAAACATGTTATTTATATAGCATAACTTTCACATTCACTGAAATTGTATCATGAAAATAAACAGGTAGACAATTTCGTGTTTAACATGAAATGCATAAATAAATTAATCGAACCACTTTCTTGTATTACTAATACTAAGTTGCATTTTAAGAATAGCATTAGATACATGACGATGCCTTTTATGGTAAGTATATAACCAAGTCTCTCATATTGCTGTTATTTAATTTCAAACATGGTTCACAAGTTTGGTGAAAATATAAAGTAGAGATCAACACAAAAGAGCGAAATACTCTTAACAAAGTTTGCATCATTTGCAGAAAGCAACATTTTGCTTGCTTTTTGAAAGCTTGCTCTATTTGTGTTTCTTGTAAATTCGTTGCTGTGTAAATACTTTAAAAGGGAGTCAAATCATATGATTTCGCGATTTAAATATTTCTTTGTTTCGAAAAATAAGACTTCTTGATATACGCTGCACGTTTTTAAGATTCAAACACACATTCGCAAGAAAAATATTTTAATTCTAATAAAATGAGAATGTGTTCAATATCTACTATGATTACATCAATGACTTATTATACAAACTTGCATCACATAATACTAATAATATATGTCATATGTTGCGGTTTGGATCGGCATATCCGTCCCGAGAGGACCCGTCAATTGGGCGGGTTCCCGAGGGACGGATATTCCGATCCGAACCGCAATCATATGCCAGATATTTGTTCTTGCATATTCTGCCATATTGTTTCATAATTAAAATGGTTTACCTCAATATGTTAAATCTTCATGGAAATTAAAGTCATTTCAGCCAACTGTTTTCTTACAATAGCCTATGAACTTACAACTTAAAAAACTTCGGTAAATGACGTTATCCTAAGTACATATTTCCCTTCTAAAACGGCGTCATTTTAACGCGGCTCATTCATAATGTGCGCTAAAATGACGTTGTTGTTTAGCACGCGACTCATCTGGCACCCCCATGCCAGATGAAATTTCCGGCATGGGTAAAACTCGCGGAAACTCTAGTTTGCGATGCAAGAAATGTAGTTCTATATATATATCACTATGAAAGAAAAAATTTATTTTATAGAAATACATAACGTTTTTTGTACATAACAAAATACAATTTTATCGTTAACCTTAAAATTACTACTTCTAATATTTATTCTAATCCAACATAATCATATTATATTATTAAGGTCCGTGACGTGGCCGAGTTGTTATGGTCGTTGACTTCTCACCACTTGCCCCTCACCACTGTGGGTTCGAGTCCCGACAGGGACTTCGAATTATTTCATGTGAGGAAGCTATCCAGCTCGCTTACGGAACGTCGGTTGTTCTACTCAGGTAACCGTTCGTGCCTGAAATAATGCACCGAATGGCACCTGAGGTCTTCCATCACCAGTACAGCTGGAACGTCGCAATATGACATATACTGTGTTGATGTGACTTAAACCCAATAAAACAAACAAACAAAAACAATATATAATGATGATGTTATATGTTTGTATTATAATGATGCTGAATGTTTGTTGATGCATTATAGTACATAATAGTAAACAAATATGTCAATGTCCTGAAGTCCAGTTGCTTTAAAGTACTTGTAATTATTCTTTTTCAAGACAAATAATCTAATTCAATTACAATAAAACATGAAAATAAAAGATGTTTTGCTCATTTATAACTGTTGGAAAGGAAAGCAAATATCAATGAAGGTTCATTTGTACTGTTTAGTGTTTTGTAGATTTAATGAAGACCTTGTAAACGGATTCTGTTAATATATTCTTAGTACTTGTCTGTATCTTGTTTTAGAGAGTCGTTACCGTTTATGAAATATATTTTGTGTAAAATAATTTGTGTAAGAATAAGACGAACTGCAATTACCTTTTAATTAATATTAAGATATAAATTACATTTAAGTTGGTCGAATCTTTCATATTTGTTGGTTGTTTTAAGCAGAAACATACGTATGTGTAGTAAAATATTTAGGAAACATGATATATTTCACATTTCAAAACAAAGTTATTAAGATTTTTTTTTCAATTCTAAAATATTAACATGCATGTTTCAATTAAAAGTAATAAACAACAACGATTATGGAACCAACTTCAAAAGGCTACATCTTTCAATTAAATATTAGAAATTGTTAATACTGAACAACAAGAAAAAAGTTGTTTCTAAACATAACAGTCTTGTTTGAGAAGAGCATTCAGATTCAACAGACACATTTTAAATGCATTTAATATTTCCTAAGGGTGATTTTCAATTTTTTCAAGGACACACGGCTTAAGAACTTGTATGGCAGTATGCATACAGCACATCAATTATAAAATATATTCTAATAGAGTATGTGATAAAATTGTGATACTCAGGATTTATGAATGATATACAATTTTTATACTAATTTATGATGGTTCGTAATTTTAGATAAATAATACAATTATAAATTAAAGATAAAATATATCGTTAATTCGTGATTTAGGAAAATGCAATATAGCAAAGAAACAAGAAAGTCTCCGACTTATTCAAATATAGCTAAAGAATCATTATTAAATATACTCCTCATATTCACATATAAAGCAATACACTCATACACCTATTTATATGCTTAAAGCACCTTATCATTGATTATTTTTGTTCACTATCATATGTATGCAACTTTATTCTTTAGGAGAGCAATATGAGAGTAATTAAGCTGTATTATCAGTCAGACTAGATTTTAAAGAACTCTAACATTAATGAGGCAATGTTTCGGATAGAACTATACGCTTGGGTGTTACCTTTACTAATGATGTACCAGAAAATGTTGTATTTCTTTTTTCTAGCTAAGGGTTAATGCTGATATTTGTTCTTTATGAACGGAAAAATACAAAAACAAATAATAAATAATTTCTTCTGTTTGATTTATTGAAAGTAGACAAAAACAAGATTTCATAAAAAAAGATTAAATGGATGAAACAAATAAGGGACAATGTTCAAACATTTGTATAGATATTTTATACATACATGTTAAATACGTTATATCTTATGTCACAAAATAGACTATAAACTTAGATCCTGGCAACGTATTGATTTGTAACTGTCATGCCATTTTCTTTTCTCGCAATTGAAATATGTTGGGTTTTATAATCATTTTTTGTAAAAAAAATGTTATCTTGATAAAGACTTTTGTTTATGTCTGAATATTTGGTATGAATACAAATGAGAAATTGTTTTGAACCTCAATCATATCATTTCGTTTTAAAAAGAATCGCTTTCATTAAACATTCGATTGCAGTGTAATTGACTAAAATGCAAATATCTGTTTTTTTCCTTCAACTTCACATTTTTTAAAATAATGCAAAAATTAAAAAAGTTTGAAAAAATATGGCAAATGAAATTTTAAACCATATTTGTAATTGTTGACATTATTTTTCGATTTAAAAGATAATAAAATATTTTGGTTTTTAAAGACTGAGGGCGGAAATTAAAAAAACTTTTTGCTCAAAGACTGAATGTAAGACATTTAACTTCATTTAATAATCTAAATTAAAGTGATCTTTTTGTCGTTATGTTTAGATTATAATTGTCTTGTCTGTGGTTTATACCGGAGTCATCGAATAATCAGGGCAACATATCTTTTTCCTTTAAGCCTTGTCAAGCCAGCAATATTGCTGTCAAAGTCTTCAAATGATAATGACTACTATTCATTTAACATACCATCTTTCTTTTAATCATTTTGACCAGACAAGACATTGATTAATGATATTTTGTGTAGACATCAATGGATTTATATTAATATTTCAACATATCTTTATGTCCTTATTTTATTTATGAATAAATGAAATGTTTTTTATTTCAAGTCGACTCTTGAAAATAGGAAGTAAAATACAGAAACAATCGAAATAAAATGTCGAGATTTTTATTCCCTATTTTATTACATTAAAAAAAGGGGTCGTTAAGGGGTTTCCCAAAATTTGGGAAAAAGGAAAACCCGGGGAAAAAGGTAAAAAATGATACCGGATTTGGATTTTGGGTTGTGCCAAAAAATTCATAAACTGATCGAGAATATTTTTCTTAAAGTTTGGTTCTTTATTGCCCAGCTATATTTTGATTAAAAAAGGATCACATTAAATACGATACAAATTCTTTTTTTTCTTTAAAAATGTTTTCCCCATAGAATAAAATTTTTTTCCAGCCCTTTAATTTCTTTAGTAAAAATAAAAATTTCCTTTTGGCATTAAACGCCCCTTTGTTATACGTGGGATAATTTCTGATGAGTATATTTTTTTTTTACGGAAAAAAAAATGAGAAGATTTAAATTTTTTTTCCCCCAAAAAAAGATGGAAAAGGGTATATTTGTTTTAAACCGTTTCTAAGAAGTTATCTGATATTTTTATTGATAATACATTTCTGTATTTTCCCGTTATTTCCATCATTGCAATTTCAATTTTACGACATGATAAATAGTTCTTCTTTGTTGATTTTGCAATTTAGTAAGAAGCTAGTTAAATGGATACCATACATGGTGATTAAACAAGAGCCGGTTGAACCGGGTGATGCTCCCCGAATGGGTTTTGGACACAGGAAGGTATACCTCTTGTAGTGTCAGAGTTATGTCACAGACAAAGTTCAAAGTGTAAAAATAACCCAAATGTTGTGTACGACACATTGTCTCAATATGGTGATCATTTCTGTGAAATAGTTTTAAAATCCGACTTCAAATAATGAAGTTATGGACCGGACAGGATTTTGCAGCAAGGTCATGCTGTGACATTGACCTTCAAGGTAGCGAGCCAAATGTTGCGCGCAACACGTCGTCTCAATATGGTGATCATTTCTGTGAAATAGTTTTAAAATCCGACTTCAAATAACAAAGTAATGGGCCGGACACGAATTCGGGACGTACGTACGGACGGACTGACTGACGGACGGACGGACAACCCGACGACTATATGCTCCCTCGGGGCGCATAATAAGCATATTCATACGGATTTTATTTTAAATGGTTTCATATGTTGACAGGCAATGCATGTTGGTCTACAACACGTTTTCCGAAAACATATTTGTTTTGAAAACGACATCTCATCTCTTATAGTTATAGAGACAATTGAGAATAAAAATAATCATTATGGTTTCCAGGTTGTAAACAAGACAGCAAAGTTATATAAAAACAAGAGGGCCATGATGGCCCTGGATCGCTCACCTGACACAACCGCATCCAAGCAATGTATTAAACAAGCATCATGGCCCAAGTTTGATGACAATGAGTAAAACATGTGACCTCTTGTGTTTATAAAGATTGTTTCATATTTGGGCAATGTGACCTAAATTTTTGAACCGGACACGACCATATTAAAACTTGACCTAGAATCATCAAAAACAACCTTCCTGACGCAATTTCAAGAAATTTGGATCAAAAACACTGCAGCACAAGAGTGTTAAAAAGATTTTTCTATTTTTAAGCTCCTGTGACCTAGTTTTTAACCGGACATGCCCAATCTTAGCATTGACACAGAAATCATCAAAAACCTTCCTGACAAATTTCCAGAATATTTTGAATCAAAAAAAACTGCAGCCACTTATAGTGTAAACAAAACTTTTCTATTTTTAGCTCCCGGGTGACCTAGTTTTTGACATGAGATGACCTCTTCGAACTTTGACGCCAGAATCATCAAAAAACAACCTTCCTGAAAAAGTTTCAAGAATATTTGAATCAATACTGCAGCCTAGAGTGTTAACAAGCTTTTTCTATTTTTACCCCTGTGACCTAGTTTTTTGACCGAAGATGACCAATCTTCAAACTTGACTTAGATATCATCAAAAACACCTTCTTGACAAATTTTCCAAAATATTTAGATGAAAACTGCAGCCTCTAGAGTGTTAACAAGCTTTTTTTTAGCTCCTGTGACCTAGTTTTTGACCTGAGATGACCCATCTTTGAACTTGACCTAGAATCATCGAAACAACCTTTCTGAAAAATTTCCAGAATGTTTGGATGAAAACTGCAACCATTAGAGTGTTAACAAGCTTTTTCTATTTTTAGCTCCCCTGTGACCTAGTTTTTGACCAGACATGACCCATCTTCGAACTTGACCTAGAAATCATCAAAACAACCTTCTGGCAAATTTCCAGAATATTTAAATCAAAACTGCAGCCACTAGAGTGTTAACAAGCTTTTTCTATTTTTTAGCTCCTTGTGACTTAGTTTTTTGACCAGAGATGACCAATCTTCGAACTTGACCTAGAAATCATCAAAACAACCTTCCCCTGACAAATTTCCAAAATATTTGGATGAAAACTGAGCCCCTAGAGTGTTATCAAGCTTTTTCAATTTTTAGCTCCTGTGACTAGTTTTTTGACCGGACATGACCCTTTCAAACTTGACTTAGATATCATCAAAAAAACATTCTTGAAAAATTTCAAGAAACATTTAGATTGAAAACTACAGCCACTAGAGTGTAAACAAGCTTTTTCTATTTTTAGCTCCTGTGAACCTAGGTTTTTGACCAGACATGACCCATCTTCAAAACGACCTAGATATCATCAAAACAACTTCCTGACAAATTTCCAGAATATTTAGATGAAAACTGCAGGCCTCTAGAGTGTTAACAAGCTTTTTCTATTTTTAGCTCCTGGTGACCTAGTTTTTTGACCTGGAGACGACCCATCTTTGAAGCTGACCTAGAAATCATCAAAAACAACCTTCCTGACAAATTTCCAGAAATTTTTTGGATGAAAACTGCAGCCACTAGATGTTAACAAGCTTTTTCTATTTTTAGCTCCCTGTGACTAGTTTTTGACCGGAGATGCCAATCTTCAAACTTGACCTAGATATTAAAAAACAACCTTCCTGAAAAAATTTCCAGAATATTTTGGATGAAAACTGCAGCCACTATAGTGTTAACAAAGCTTTTTCTATTTTTAGCTCCTGTGACCTAGCTTTTGACCGGAGATGGCCCGATCTTTGACTTGACCTAGATATCATTTAAAACAACCTTCCTGACAAATTCCAGAATATTTGGATGGAAACTGCAGCCTCTAGAGTGGTCAACAAGCTTTTTTCTTTTTTAGCTTCTGTGCCTAGTTTTTGACCCTGAGATAACCCATCTTCGAACTCGATCTGTATTTCATTGAGACAAACATTCTGTGACAAAAGTTTGATGATGATCCAATCAAAACTGTGACTGCTAGACTGTTAACAACCCAATTGTTAATGAGTGTAAACAAGCTTTTTTCTATTTTTTAGCTCCTGTGACCTAGTTTTTGACCGGAGATGACCCATCTTCGAACATGACCTAGATATCAATTAAACAACCTTCCTGACAAATTTCCAGAATATTTGGATGAAAACTGCAGCCTCTAGAGTGTTAACAAGCTTTTTCTATTTTTAGCTCCTGTGACCTAGTTTTTGACCCGAGATAACCCATTTTCGAACTCGATCTGTATTTCATTGAGACAAACATTCTGACAAAGTTTGATGATGATCCAATCAAAACTGTGACTGCTAGACTGTTAACAACCCAATTGTTGACGACGCACGACGACGGACATATTTTCACCGTTTTTGTCGTTTTCATTGAAATATTTCTATAACAGTACTATAATAATTTTAATTTTTCAAACTTATTTCAAATTAATATTTTAAATTTAGAGTAATGAAACTTGGCCTATAAATTAAGTTAAGTTTTTTTTAAATTCAAACAATATCCCCTAAAAACATTTGTTATCACCGATGACTTGGCTTTTTTGAAAAAAAAAAAGAATTCTCTTTTGATTCTCTTTTTCACTATTCACTAGTGCATTATGGAAACGCGCGGTGGAAAACACATCAGCTTTAACCTTGTATTATTTACTCCGCTGGTTAAATATCAAAGAACTAAACTATGACCGATGATCTCATGTAGGGAAAACTGCATTCACAGACCGAAACTCTTTTTCAGTCATACCGGGCAACCGAAATGGCAACGGGTAGTACATCGAATTGGAACAACGGTTGTGATAATTAACGGTGACGGGCGGGGGGGGGGTAAAATATGGCATTTTGGTTTATCCTCAAGATAAGAGTGTTTGCACCTTCTCAAACAGACCCATAAAAAGGACAGATATGCAATCGCTTTTAACTGTTATTATTGCTTTGCTCTCAGGGCTCCGTACGGATTAGTTTTAAACCTAAAATGGTAGTTTTATTCCCTTTAATCTTTTTATTTAAATTATTTTAGTTTAGACATATTTATTCATAATCATACACATTACATTATATACGTTCATTCAATATATACAATGTTTGAATTATTTAGAAAGAGAGATATAAAATCTTATATAGTTCTTATCCGACATTATTTTAAATGTACCTAATATGATTGCAACAATCTACTGAGACAATGTGTATGAATTCACATCATATGTTGAAAATAAAAACTTAAGAATACATACATATTTAAACCTATATACTTAATGGTAAGATATGTAGTAATTAAAACGTTATCCTAGTACATTAAAGACCGATTTGCTTTGAATGGTTTAGGATAATACAAATTTAATGTGTAAAACGACTGCGGTATTGAATAAATGATGCTTCAATAAGTCATATTTCAAACATCTTAGTTAGTTTGATATAGTTTTGAACTGAAAATATGATCTCATTGGCCTCAATTGATTTAGATTCAGTTCCGAATAATATGAGTTCAAACGAAGGAGCTATAATATTTAAAAATGTATTTAACAGAATGTGTATTATATTATCAAATCTTTGACAATCATAAAAGTAGTGGTAGGTTGACTCAATTTTACCACACTGGAAAATGGGCGATTGAACAATATTTTGGAGGTATAAATGTTGAGAGAGCTGCAATTTCATCAGAGTCATATGAGAAGTACTTGATAATTCTTGGCACCTTAATAGAATCAATAATTGCTTTTGGAACTTCACTTATAGTGGAAATACTTAAATAAGTCTGTATCTCTTACATTTCGTGGTAGTTCATTCAATTCTTTTTATGTTTAAGGAACAAAACAGTTAGCATAAAGAGCGGTTTTCGTAGGTATAAGATGAAGGTGTGTGGAATTACGAAGAATATACTGACTTGTTTCACCTACTGTGTTAAAAACAAGATTACACAAATATTCAGGTGAGGCCAAATTTACCATCTAATAGATTAATTTATATTTACGACTTTTTTCTTTAAATCGTTGTTATGCACAGATGTTGACAAATTAGATAAAATACGTTTATTGCAACTATAAGTTATTGCCATTGATGTTGAACACATCATACACAAGAATTACAATGAATCACAATATATCACTGAACCGCTTTTAAATATGACTTTAAACTCATAACAGATTTATCCTTCATATTAGCCTTTAAACACTAGAAAACATCCATTTTCTTGATTTTTTACACCATACATTTTCAATACGTCCGCCATCAACGGAACCGGAAGTTAAAATCAAAATATTTAAGTTCATTCTCTAAATGTAAATGAATAAAACTCAGCACAATATAAAATCAAACGAATAATGAAATGTTGACCAATGAAATTATTTTATACATTCAAATAAAACTTTGTTCATATTCATATGAAATAACTGATTAAAATAACACTTAATCGTGTTTAATGCTGTTAAATTAACTGTAATGTCATTTTGATTGCCTCATATGTACTTTACAAAAGAGACAAATATCTTATTTAAAAAAAATACTACTTTTGTATTTTTTTAATCGTGTAAGGCGTTTTTTGTCAAGAATCGCAAGACCGTAAGGCTTTTGCAACTGTTTATGTCACTGTGTACTTTTGTGATTGTGTAATCAGTTTGTACTTTACATGTAGCTAAGTATCTATAAAATATGATAAATATATAAAATATGAGTACCAGACAAAGGTTTTATTGTTTGCTTTTTTATGACAATCATAAGCAATCTTTCCTAGACATCTTTAATTTTTGCGACGTAGGTTAAAGTAATTTCTGCACAATAAAACAAAATTATTCGATGTTTTACCTATTAGAAGTGTTAACATTTTGTTGTTGTATTTGCAAAAATTGTCGTCTGTCGAAATGTTCTAGAGAAGCAATAAGAATACTTATTATTTATGTTCATTATTCTTTTTAGCTCCTGGAATATGATTTACGGGAAAACGTATAACTTCCTTGAATAATATAACACTCTTTTTTGACAAAATTAACATTTTATGACAGTAATGTTATATATCATAATAAGTAGAACTGACAATTGATATACATAATGACAATAGTTGGTTATAATTATTAAAATGATACACACTACTCTTTTGTTTTAAATAGTCCGTGCAATGACATATGTTTCTTAATTGTTAGCTATAAGCCATGTTATATTTTATGCTTAAGTACAGAGTTCTGTCTAATCAGTATGTGGGCATTATCTTACATTTACATTCAACATTACCGCCTGTAATCAAATCAAATCTCAAACTGAACCTGCCACGTTTTCAGTTTTTCGTAGTGGACGTCCTTTCAGATTTCCATCTCACAGACAATATACATTTAAAGATAAGTGCTCATTTGTAAGTTAGATATGATCTGTGATTTACTAACGGGACATGCTGTAGACACAAGGAACCAACTCATCCTCGTTAGGGTGTACTTTTATTTAAAAAAGTTTATATAGATGATAAAATCAATCTCTTATCTCTTTCGTGGAACATTAATTATATGTAAATACTATCTGTCATCCATAAAACATCAACAATCAGATAACTATTGTGTTGATGTCTGATTAAATTCGTCTTTTCGATAAATCGTTTGTTTTAAATCAAACGCTAATGATGTACCCCTTTATTTTATCACGTTAATATAATGTGTTTTTAATACATGTATGTTACAATAAAAAACTTTTAACATATATATTTATTAATCAGGGAATATTGCAATATAATATCCCATGCATAAAACATGGGATATTATATAATTCTATTTATTATATTATACTGAAAAGGAACTACTTAATATTCAGTCAGTACAAACATTTTGAAAAATGGTCAACTACAAAACAAACAATTCAAGAGAAAGTCGGTGTATACCCAAAATGAATATGTCTTATTATTACTATTATGTGCATTATTTTACGACGACACAAATAATATAAATTGAATATACTTCAAATAAACAGATTACATTGCACTGGAAGTTGTTATGGTCGTTTAAACTTTAATAATAATAAATAATAATACATGAGGACGTGTAATTAGTTATTCTAGCGCAGTCTAACACCTATCAGTATATAAATAAAACTTAGATATTAAATATATGTATCATCGTGTTATCCTTTGGGCATCTTTTACAATTCAGCGTGTCTTCCTACAGGAATTACTATTCGTAGGCACAAATTATGACATGACACGAGATGTAATATGATGAGGCAGCACAATATACTCTGAATCTAGTCAATAGGGGGACTCAACATCCTTAATAGAGCGATGTTACGAATAGCAATGTACCTTAGGGAGTCTCCTATATTTTATTATGTGATATTTCCATTATCTGGCTAACATTGTAGATACTGTTGAGGACTAGTTATGGTTTACATTTAAAGACAAAAAGAAATACATGCAAATATATGCAATGATTTTGTCTGTTTATTTGATGACTGACAAAACATAACATTTCATTCAGCTCGATTATTTCACGTGGGATGGTAATGACACTACACGTGTTTTGTCTCTATAAAAGTAAGGCATTCAATGTTATAAAGGTTTTTATTTAAAACTCATTCCTTTTCATTTTTATATATCTTCTTGTATATAACCATGGAAACTAAACAAGCTAGAGCGTGCAGAGCAGGGTGATGCAGGAGTGGGTGGTTTGATTGCATAACAAAACTAGATATGAGTTATATTGTTTAATTAATCATTATGACACGATTCCTTCAAAAAACATTTCAAATGCATTTTACTAAGGCTGATTTTGATTGGAGAGCTATCAGAATGACATTTTCTATGCAAATAAATGTGTTGTTTTGAAATAAAATATTTAATAGATTCGCACTAACATTAAAATTTATTTTAGTGATTTAATTGTAAAAGTGTTCCGTCTTTGAAATAATTGTGTGTGTGTGTGTGTGTGTGTGTGAGCGTGTCTTTGCATATGTATGAAACTAAGGACATACGCCAGACAACACAGCAGCAACTGAGGACATTTTGGAACAGTGAGGACGTCCTCAGTTGGTCATCAATACTATACTATTTAAAATTCCTTTTTTTACATTATATTTAAAAAAAAAATTGTCAGCAGACTCGGTCTTAGTTGACGTTAACTTTCAAGTATGTTTTGCAGTGTGCGGACTTCTACTTTATGTCTGCCATTTTTACGGAGTTAAAAATTAAACACACTTGCTTTTCGCGCATGCGCGAGGGTATCACTAAAGAACGCAACGGAGTTTTCTTTGGCTCAACAAGCGCAACAGTAACACATGCACAAAGTAGGTATATTTACAAAAACGTTTAATCTAATTAATTTAACAGAAGTTGAACTAATTGCTTTGAGTAAAAAAGATACATAAGTAATGTCGGCGTTCCCTGCCGTCTCAAAACAATTAACGTTGATCATAACTTTTTTACTTCTAAGTGTATTGTCTTCATACTTGGCCACAGCAATCCTTGGAACAATATCTAAAAAATATACCAGACTAAACTTGACCTTTATTTATATATGGCCTCGACCTTCAAGGTTAAATGTCTAAATTTTGCTTGATTTTTGCTCATTATTGCTATATTAACTTTGTTATTTTTGAATGGACTGTCTTTATACTGTAACACAACAATCTTCTTGGATAGACCTTTAAGTTAAAAAGACTAACCCTGACCTTCAATCAAAAATGACCTTGACTTTGAAGGTTAAATTATTGAAATTTTTAATTTTCTGCTAAAACTGACAATATATGTGTTGTTAAAGAATAGATTGACTCCATATTATAAGACAGTGTGCTTTAGGATAATACCTTTATGTATATCAAACATTATTTGATTTCTAATCACTTATGAATTTGACCTTGAAGGTCAAACTATTGAATAATTACTGTTTTTTGCTATTACTGAATATAACTTAGTGATTACTAAAAAGGTTATGTTCACCCTAGGACAAAACAACTTTACGGATAATACTTTGTGAAACGTTGAACTGATTTCTCACTTCAAGCTATAAATGACCTTTACAATAAAGGTCAAATTATTAAATTTTTGATAAATTGCTATAAGTTTGTTGTTTATGTATTGAATCGGATAAAACAAGACTTGCTACAAAAAAGCATATCAAATTATTCAAAAATTTGACCTTGACCTTTAATTGACCTTGACAGTCAATGTCAATTTTGGTAAATTATTTAAAAACAAGACTTGCTACCAAGCAAGCATTTTGAATAATTTAAAGATGACCTTGGACCATTTTTGACATTGACAGTCAATGTCAAATTAGTGAATTTATTTTTTTCATTCTTTTTTATTTTTTAGTTATATGATTTGGACCATGTGCACAGTTTTAGATGTTTATTTGAACTTTTATGTTAACTGACTTTTTTTTAATGAAAATGTAAATACTTCCTTACGTACTTGTTTCAATTCCTTTTTTGAAGAATCTTTTAAACTCATACTTTGTTTGCTTTTAGAAAAGTTAAAAAAATAGTAAAAAAAGTCGAGCAATGAATGTTTGTTTTGAAATTCAAATAATTCCGACATATTATTCCGTTAATGATAGATAATGTATCACCTTAGTGAACACTGTCGGCACTGCAGACTTATTGGTACAACGGAGATATGCTTGGCGCTACGGCTGTTTTTTTATTAAAAAGATCGGAATGTAATTCATTAATCATGATTTTGATAATAATCTTTTGAAATATTAAAGAAGTTAAATGCTATTTCATATTGCTAATAATTATTGAAAGTCTGTATTAATGTTTAATTTATTCAAAGATTACATTATTTCATAATGGACTTATTCTCGGTGCAACCGAGAGTTATTCATTTGGTGTAACTCAGTTTTCTTTTTATAAATCATTAATTACATAAGTAATCAATTAATGATCTCATCGTGGAATATGTTTATAAAATTTATTATGAAAAATAAAATAGATTATAAAATCTTGTTTTAAAGGATTTTATGCTGGCGCAACGGATTTTTCCTACAGAACTTCCCTGGTGCAACAGATATACTGAAATATTTTTATAAACACAATTCACGTTATTAAAATTTTATAAAGGAGACCCCTTAAGATCGATGACATCAAACGTAAATTATAAAAATTGCAAAAGTATGTTATATTGTGCTTGTTATGCTTCCCAAAAAATTTCGGGGGAGCATATAGTCGTCGGGTTGTCCGTCCGTCCGTCAGTCCGTACAAACCAGAGCTACATTATGGGGTTTGGTCTATTGTTCTCATAACAATAGATGTCTTTGATGTCATTCATTCCGTTTCTCTTGTGGGGTAATTTTCGGTGCATGTTATTTATATTATACTAGAGATACTATGTCGTGGCCACGAGGTACTAAGTCGTGGCCACGAGATACTATGTCGTGGCCACCCGAGATTACTAAGTCGTGGCCACGAGATAGCTAACTCGTGGCCACGAGTTACTAAGTCGTGGTCACAAGATAGCTAAGTCGTGGTCACGAGATACTATGTCGTGGCCACGAGTTACTAAGTCGTGGCCACGAGATCCTATGTCGTGGCCACGAGATACTAAGTCGTGGCCACGAGATAGCTAACTCGTGGCCACGAGATAGCTAACTCGTGGCCACAAGATAGCCAAGTCGTGGTCACGAGATACTATGTCTTGGCCACGAGTTACTAAGTCGTGGCCACGAGATACTATGTCGTGACCAAGAGTTACTAAGTCGTGGCCACGAGATACTAAGTCGTGGCCACGAGATAGCTAACTCGTGGTCACGAGTTACTAAGTCGTGGCAACAAGATAGCTAAGTCGTTGCCACGAGATACTATGTCGTAGCCACGAGTTATTAAGTCGTGGCCACGAGATATTATGTCGTGGCCACGAGTTACTAAGTCGTGGCCACGAGATAGCTTACTCGTGGCCATGAGATACTATGTCGTGGCCATGAGTTACTAAGTCGTGGCCACGAGATAGCTAAGTCGTGGCCACGAGATAATTAACCAATCAGAATACACTATATATATAATGATTTTTTTTAAACTTAACAACTTACTTTTACATGCAACATTAATCTTTGAAAAGATATTCACTTTGAAATTGTCTTTTAGATCATATTAGAAAGTCACCTTCCAAGGCCCATCAGACCTAAATTTTGACTATAGCTCTTTGTTGGGACAATTTTGTGATCGAATTGGTCAGTTTGTACGTACTACGGCCTGTTAATCTTATTCATACGATAAATGAGAAGGAATAGGTCCTGGTTAATTTTATTTGGAAGCGACATTGTCCATGGACAGTAGATAGCCTATAAGATAAAAGTCATTGTCTGATGAATAATTTAGAAAGGATAAGCCATGGTTTATAAAACCCAGAAAGATCATTGCACCTGATCAGTAAATAACATCTAATAATTTCGAGGTCATTGGGTCAAAAATCAGGGTCACAGTGACGCTAAATGTAAAATTATTGACAAGTCAATAAGTTGTATAAATGGCACTTTTACAGGCTGGTGAAGTAGGGTTAACCTTGTACTATAGCACATGTCTAGTTAATTAGGGAAATTCATATAAATGGTGTTATCTGATTGGTTATAGTAACTCGTGGCCACGACATAATATCTCGTGGCCACGAGTTAGCTATCTCGTGGCCATCACTTAGTAACTCGTGGCCAAGACATAGTATCTCGTGGCCACGACGACTTAGCTATCTCGTGGCCACGACTTAGTAACTCGTGGCCACGACTTAGTAACTCGTGACCACGACATAGTATCTCGTGGCCACAACTTAGTAACTCGTGGCGTATGGTCCCCAAGTAAAATAATGCATGTGCCCTAAACGAGTGAACAATGGATGGAACTAAATAAAATGGAATTAAGAAAGGGGATCCGAGGTTATGAAGCGTGCATATCACAGACAAGACGTCAAGAGACAAATAAAATTGAGTTTGAATGAAATATGGTAAGGTCCTTCTCTATCATCTATGACAAAAATTGATATACCAACCCAGACATACTGGATACCAGGATATTTCTGGACCACTGTGGAGTGTGGTGACATATGACCATTTGAAACTCCATTTTATAAATGACTACTACATGACATGATCTAATGACACTTTTGTTAACATTTTTATTACCCCCCCGCCTAAAAGGCGGCGGGGGATATAGAAATAGTCTCCGTCCGTCTTTCCGTCCGACACTTTTGTCCGGTGCATATCTCAAAAAAGTATTTGAGGTATCAATTTGAAACTTCATAGGTGGATAAACCTCATTAAGGAGGAGTGCAGTGCACAAGAATGATAACTCTACCCTGGATAATTTTTGAGTTATTTTCCAAAATTAATTTTTGTCCAGAGCATAACTCAAAAAGCCTTTGAGATATCAACATGAAACTTCATAGGTGCATAGATCTTTCTCAGGAGGTGTGCAGTGCACAAGACTGATAACTCTACCTTTCATATTGTTTGAGTTATTGCCCTTTGTTATGTTACTTTTCATACTTAATGTTTGTCCAGAGCATAACCTATAAAAGTTAGAGGTATCAACTTGAAACTTCATAAGTGGACAAATTTTTCACCTAAATGGAGCATAACAAAAAGTGTTTGAGATATCAAAATTAGGTGCATATATCTTATTTAGGAGGAATGCTATGAGCAAGAATGATAACTCTTCGCTACATATTATTTTTGAGATATATCAAAGAAATGAAAAGAAAATGATAAGTGATCTAAGAATATCAGCTGAAATACAACAGTACCAAGAACAATGCTTACATTTTGCCTTTCATTAATGATGACAAAAAATTGTTGCGATGCTATAATATTATGAACCTTTATTTTGACATTGATTTTCCCCTGAAACATCTACTGGTTTCCATATATGTATAAATGATTGACATTTTTATCTAAATAATATATGATGTAAAATATGATGTTTAATATAATTGATATACTGATTAAGTACAGTTACATTTGATTAATTTTTCTAACCTAAAACTTTAAATCCCAAATGTGACATATTTGTAAAGGAATATGATCTCACTAAATTAAAAAAAAATCCTATTGATATCGGTGAAGGGAAATTTTTTATCCAATCTTATTTTGGGGCCAGGATTATCCTTGCATAGCATTCAGGGCCACTGAATTCAAAAGCAGATAGGTTTAGATATTTTGTATGTAGGTACCTTGAATTGAAGCATTTTTAATGTGCTGTTTTCAATTGAAGTACTATTGGAAAAAAAACTAATTGACCATTTATTAGTCCCCTACCGGTTGAGACCCATTGGTATTGAAATTTCAACAATAATCTGGTATTGTAGCTTAACTGCCTTAAGATTTGTTATTTGTCATATGACATTACTTCATGATCCTCTACACAAGTTATATAAACAGGATCCTGAGGTCTAATTTGACATTTCAAAGGGATCACGAAAGTGTTTGAAAAAAAAAATTCTTCAGACAAGTTTCACGAATGGGTCTGAACTCCTTTTGATAACACAAACAAATTTGTGTTTGGGTGTACATTGCCCTGCCATTGCAATGCCAATGTTGTTAAATCCTTCTTTATGGTGAAGATAAAAGAAATTTGGTAACTATTTATATATATTAAAATATTGAATGCAATTTTCTCATCTTTTATCAGCAATGACCTTTGTATCTTCAAGTGACACCGATACAGATGATGCAGAAAGTAAAAAAGTCAGAAGGAAGGACAATAAAAGTACGTTTAGCAGAATTTAGGACAAAGGTAGTAGTAATGTCATATAATGAGACAACTTATAATGTAGAAGAATCCTTAAAAAAATACAACAAAAATATGACTTAGGAAAGGCATTATGTGACAAAGACTTTGATCAAATAGACTTTAAAACAATTAGAAGGATCATTCGTCATTTCTAATAATTTGTTCTGAAAGCTCTATTTGTTATTTAGCACACACACTTATAGATAATAAAGGTCATGGTTAGAGTATAACATAATTGTGACCTGGTACTTGACTTTTTCGAGTCCCTTAGATATAGGAATTACACTAGTCATGAGCCATTAAATATTTACGTGGATAGTCTTAAGTAATAGATAGCAATATGTTCTTAATATGAAGAGCATATGTTCACAGTCATTGCGTTATAGCCGCTGAAAAAAAATAATGAAACTGATGGCGTTTATAATAAGTTTCAGAGCTTTGATAATAAAGATACTGATTTGGAGCTGTTAATAAAAATAACGAAGGCTATAGATAGCATTCAAAAACCGATTTGTGTATTGCCTCTCAGTATCAATTGTACTGTATCCTCTCTTGCCTGGGAATACACAGCCCTAGTATGGCACACTTAATGTCCCTCTTCTAAGTTTTTCAGATTTGAATCCAAAATAAACAAGAGGGCCATGATGGCCCTTAGTCGCTCACCAGAAACAACTGTTTTTTAGTGTTAGAAAGCTCAACTTAACTTGCCCATGTAGCTATATACTTTACAGCATTGATTGTTTTTTTCCTTCATAATAAACCATATTGCCAAGATGACCCTAGATCATTCATATGGCCCACAATTCATTGTCCACTTTATAAACTGAAAATATTTTCTAATATTTTGGAAAGGCTTTATTAAAAATATTTATGTTGCAAGTGTATTCCTATGAGACTATGTAGAATAAATGCAGAATAATTGACCAATAGAGCAGGGGTAATATTTTGATAGGAATTTTTTTCATAACTTTTATGAATGAATACACAATATGTCACATGCAAAATATGTAAGGTGAAGATGTTTGTTTGTTTGGATTTTTACGGCACGTCAACACATAACTGGCCATATCGTGCCGAATGCTATAATAGGCTTAAAATATCATGTAAAGCATTGTAAATGACAATAGAAATGAGCCAATTAGATCCTAGAATACAAGTTTATCTCTTTTAAATAATCAATTATGTTTTTTGATGGAATAGTATTAAAAAGTTCTTTGAGTGAATTTACAGAATAAAATCTATTACGGCCTGTAAAAAATCATGACATTCAAGAAGAAAATGCTTGACAGTAAAATTTTCATTACAACCTACACAGAAAGGGGCATTGTCATTTGTGAGGAGATAAGAGTGGGTAACTCTAGTGTGTCCAATTCGGCATCGAAGAAGAACTGTTTGATCACGGCGGTTTGACAGAGATAGAGATGGTGACATATCAAGAGATGGGTTTATATCGTGAAGTTTATTAAAAACGGCATTGTCCCAATTTGCTTTCCATTCAGATGATACGAGTTTATTTATAGCCGGTCTAAAATCACAAGCAGGTAACAATAAGTCAGTGTTTTGAAAATTTAATGATTGTTTAGCTAAAGCATCTACTTTTTCATTTCCTAGTATTCCTACATGGCTTGGAATCCAATATTATTTAACATATTTTGTTTTTAGTATATCATGAAATCGTAAAAGAAGTTTCTTTACCATGATATTGTCAGATTTTTTATTTTTAATGGATATTAAAACAGAAAGCGAGTCAGAAAATATCACAAATTTATCGTGGGTATGCTGTGCTATGTATGACAATGCTAAATCGATAGCTTTTGCTTCAGCAGTAAAAATTGATGCATTATCTGGTAACCTCATACTCGATGTAAAATTATTTTCAAACACAGCCGCACCTACTTTGCAACCTTCTTTTGAACCGTCCGTATAAATATGTATAAAATCTTCATGTTCTTCCTTAATTGCTAGAAACTTCTCTTTGAAATATTCAGGTGAATTTGATGCCTTTTTTATATTTGAAAGGTTAATATTTATTTCCCGGGGAATTATAAGTCCAAGGTGGAACATCCTCATCGTCATTTTGAATGACACTGTCTGGATTAATTTTTAAGTTTATCTAAATCATCTTTTAGACGAAGGCCTAATGGTTTAATTTCCTTTGGTTTGGTAACAAATTTTTCAGTATAACTTGGTTTGAAAATAATATTTTTAGCTGGATTTTTCCTATTAGATGAAATTCTAGTTGCATATTGAAGTGATAGCTTTTTACGACGAAGATAAAGCGATGGTTCCCCAGCTTCCGCATATAGACTTTCTACAGGTGAAGTGCGAAAGGCACCTAAAGCTAAACGTAAACCCTGGTGATGTATGGTATCTAGCATTTGAAGATATCATTTTCTTGCAGACCCATATACTACAGAACCATAATCTAATCTTGATCGGATAAGACTTCTGTATAATTTCAGTAATGTGGAAGAATTTGATCCCCAATTTGTACTTGATAAAACCTTAAGTAAATTTAAAGCTTTTAGGCATTTAGTTTTCAAATGTTTAATATGTGGTATAAAAGAAAGTTTTTTATCAAATATAATTCCTAGAAACTTAGCTTCATCAACTACTGGAATTTTAGAACCAGATATGTAAAGTTCAGGGTCATTATGTTGTTTTCGCAATCGGCAGAAATGAACACATTGAGTTTTTGACTTTGAAAATTTAAACCCATTTTCTATTGCCCACTTCTGAATTTTATCTAAATTTTGTTGAAGTTGCCGCCGTTCAATTGTTCTCATACTTTTCGATCGATAGCAGATAAGAAAATCGTCTACATATAGAGAACAATCTATGCCTGGTGTAAGAGCGCTAGCAATATTGTTTATTTTAAGGCCAAAAAGTGTAACAGAAAGTATGCTTCCTTGAGGAACACCTTGTTCTTGTTGGTGGTCTTGAGAAAAAGTTGAACCAAGTCTTACTTTAAAGTGCCTATCGTTTAAAAAATCCAGAAATGAAAAGAGGAAGTCTGCCATTAAGTCCAGCATCATTTAGATCTTTTAGGATACCATATTTCCAAGAAGTGTCGTAAGCCTTCTCAAGATCAAAGAAAATTGATACCAGGTGTTGTTTATTTACAAAGGCTTCTCTTATAAAAGTCTCAAGTCGTACAAGATGATCGTTTGTACTTCGCTGTTTACGAAAACCTGACTGAAAATTAGTGATAATTCCATTATTTTCTAGATACCAAACTAACCGATTATTTATCATTCTCTCGAATGTTTTGCAGAGGCAACTTGTAAGTGAAATTGGACGATAATTTGTAGGGTCAGTTGAATCTTTTCCAGGTTTAGGGATAGGAATAATCAACGCATTCTTCCAAGTGTTGGGAAATTCACAGATACCCAAATTTTGTTAAAAATTTCAAGAAGCAAGTCTAAGGATTGGGGTGGTAAATGTTTAAGAAACTGGTAGTAAATTTCGTCCGGACCTGCAGCACTATCTTTTGCAGTTTTGATTGAATAAATTAAGTCATCAATAGAGAAAAGGGAATTATAGTCTTCGTCGTTTGTTAAAGTAAAATTAATATACTCTTTCTCAGCTTTACATTTATGTTGTTGAAATGTATTTGAATAATTGCTCGAAGAAGAGTTCTTTTCAAACGTTTTAGCCAAAGTTTCTGCAATATCTGTTTTTGTTTTGGCATATTGGCCATCACCAGTTTTTACGTGAACAGTTGGACTCTTTTTATACTTACCACTTATTTTTCGTACTGCATCCCAGACTTTCCTAATAGGAGTATTTGAATTAATATTTGAAACATAAGATTGCCATGATTGGCGTTTAGATTGACGCACTGATCTTCTAGCTTTGGCTCTAAATATTCTATAATTTTCAAGGTTTTCTGTTGTAGGGCTATGTTCAAACTTTTTGAGTGAAGCTTTCCGTATACGAACGGCTTTTTTACATTCATCGTTAAACCATGGTTTTTTGATTTTGTTACTTTTATTATTATTTTTTAATGGAATAACTTTGCAAGCAATCGTATGTAATGCTGAAGAGAAAGTTTCAGCTATATCATCAGAGGTGAAATCAAATTCATTTTTTGTTAGATCAATAGAACAGAGCCTAGTAAATGTTTCCCAATCTGCTTTCTTAAATTTAAAAATTTGACGTCCTTCATCTGGTATAGAGTCATTTGATGTAAGTAACAATGGATAATGATCACTGCCGTACTGGTCATCTAAAACTTTCCAATCGAAGTCCAAGTATATAGCAGAGTGGACAATCGAGAGGTCGATGCAAGAAAACGTACCTGTAGCTGGATGTAAATATGTAGGTGACCGATTGTTTAATAAACAAAGCTGAAAGTTATCTATCAATTTTTCAGTTATATTACCCTTATTATTTGTAGATGTACTGCCCCACATAGGATTGTGAGCATTAAAGTCGCCTAACAAAAGGAAAGATGATGGTAATTGCCGAACAATACTTTCAAGTTCATCACTTGTTACCGTTAAAATTTGGAGGAAGGTATAAAGAACAAATTGTTAGTGGTCGATGTAAGGTCACCTGCACAGCTAAAGCTTGTAATCTTGTGTTTAGTTTTAATTCTTTTTGAGGAATGCAATTTGCGATAGCAATGCTTGTACCACCTGATGTTCTTGCGTTACTAGTGCATATATAATTATAAAGTGTATAATCTTTTATAGAGATATTATCTTTAGGAGATAACATAGTCTCCTGAAGACATAATACATTTGGAGAGAATTTTGATAATAGTAAAAGTAGATCATTATAATTTGACTTAAGACCTCGGCAATTCCATTGTAGGATAGAATGACTTCTATTATCCATTTTAAAGAATATTTATATCATTTAGGAAACTTTATTGGACTTCTGCTATTCGGAGTTGGAGGAGGGGAGAGGTAAGGATCCTCATCCTCCATCAATTGGGTGTCGTGAAGTGGATCGAACCGATTTTCTGTGTTGATCGGGTTCCGCATTGCTTTTTTCAACCGATCTGTGATGACAATTCGCTCTTTAGGCGATTGTTTTTGAATAACTTTCTCAGAAGATGCTATTTGAATGTTTGCGGTTTGCTTCTTTGGAGAAGACTTTAATGGTGACTGAGTCTGCACAGAGGTAGACTGCTTACTTTGTGAAGCTGTATGCTTTGTAGGTAATGGTAACTTAATTGGGGGGCATTGACATAAGTTGACCTGTACTGCAGGTGAAGATGTTTGAAGTAACAATGTTTTTTATACATTCTATATGTTAATATAACTGGAATACACAATATGTCACATGCAAAATATGTAAGGTGAAGATGTTTGAAGTAACAATGTTTTTATACATTCTATATGTTAATATAACTGTACCTAAAAATGACAATAGGTAAAACAATGTAAAAAATATCAAAAGAAGGTCAGCTGATATCAAAATTCAATTCAGCATCACAAATTACACCCCTTATCCAAATTACAAGTCTGTTTGTCAATAAGCAAGAAAGTAGGTCAATGATATCAAAGAAATCAAAACAGGTCAACTGATATGAAAATTCAATTCAGCATCAGAAATTACACCCCTTGTGCAAACATAAAGTCTATACATAAAAAATCACATAAGTGATATCTGATCTCTCAACTGATATCAACTTTCAACTATGGACATGAAACAAGGTTCAACAATGTCTTCCAAAATTAATTGAAATGTGTTTCTCCAAGTTTGAATCCAATTCAATAAAGATTAAAAATAAAGTTTTAACAGAATTTAATATAAAAAAATGAGCATACAAACTCATCTTTGTTATTAAAGTGCAGCAAAACAAAATCTTTCTTTTGGCCTAATTTTATTTCCTGGAAAAAAATTCTGTTCACTGACCTACCAATGACCCTATAGACAGTTTCTGATGTAATCAGTGAATCCAAATTCTATGGCAGATTTTATGCTTAACGAGATTACACTTGTGAAAAAAATCAGAACTTTATTTTTTCTATACCATTGAACTTTGCCATAGTGCATGTCTAGTGAGTTTTGGGATCAGGGTTTTATTTAAGCATGTAAAATGAACTAGAACTCCGCGAGTCTGATGTGTCGCCTTGTGAACAATATAGTTTAGGAGAAATGGCCAGGACAAAAATGCAATATGAAAACTAACAAAGGGCAATTACTCAAAAAATAATAAATGCAGATCAGCAGTTTTTGTGCACTGCACTTCTTATCAATAAGGTCTATCATTCTATGAAGTTTCAAGTCCATATCTTTTATAATTTATGAAAAATAGCCTGGACAAAAATAAAGTATGAAAATTAATAAAGGGTAATAACTCACAAATAAGAAGTGCAGAGTACCGGTTCTTGTACACTGCACTTTTTCTTAATGAGATCTATCATCCTATGAAGTTTCATGTCCATAGCTTTCATACTTGAGGAGAAATGACCAGGACAAAAATAAAGTAAGAAAATCAACAAAGGGCAATAACTCAAAAATTAGGAAATGCAGAGTACCGATTCTTGTGCACTGCACTTCTTCTAAATGAGATCTATCATCCTATGAAGTTTCAAGTCCATAGCTTTTATACTTAAGGAGAAATGGCCCGGACAAAATTAAAGTATGAAAATTAACAAAGGGCAATAACTAAAAAAAAAAGAAATGCAGAGTACCTGTTCTTGTGCGCTGCACTTTTTCTTAATGAGATCTATCATCCTGTGAAGTTTCAAGTCCATGGCTTTTATACATTAGGAGAAATGGCCCGGACAAAAATAAAGTATGAAAATTAACAAAGGGCAATAACTCAAAAATTAGGAAGTGCAGAGTACCGATTCTTGTGCACTGCACTTCTTCCTAATGAGATTTATCATCCTATGAAGTTTCAATTCCATAGCTTATGGCCCGGACAAAATTAAAGTATGAAAATTAACAAGCAATTATCATAGTATTGCAAGCAATCCATAAGTACCCTACCGGTTAGAACCCCAGCAGCATTCTGATGGGCCATTGGCCATTCAATTTTACCAGTTGATGAATGACATGAATGAACTTCAATCTTTTGAGTTCTAAGTTGGTCTATATCACAGTAATGTGTTAAGTTTCCCTGCCTAGTAAGGAAATTCTGTTTAAACAACCTTGTCATATTATTATGATGTGGGATTTTAAAGTAAATCCTATAAGGAATGAAGAAGTTGGAGTGAAAAATACCAATTTCTCGGAAAAAATCTAAGTTCAAAGGGGAGATAATTCTGGAAATAGTCTTGCTAGAGTATTTAACCTTCTCAAAAATGTTGAGTGTTAATAAGAAACATATATATGAAGTTTGAAGTAGATACATTAGGAAATAAAGAAGTTATTTAAAAAAGACAACATTTTTTTTTCATAAAAATTCTAAGTTCAAGGGAGGTAATACTGATATTTTTTGTGCTAGAGTTGTAAACCTTGTCACATATGATGTGGTTGATGGCCAGAAACTTATATTTAAAGTTTGAAGTAAACACCTTAAGAAATAAAGAACTTATAGTGAAAAAGCTGAAAAATTTAAATCTGAAATCTTGAAATTCAGGCTATTTGTTGCCATAGCAACCAGAATTTTCAACATAGGAAGAAAAGAAAAACAGGGTTGCCAGCACTTTGGTGAAATAAAATTTCCTGACTTTTCCCTGACCAATTCATGTTTTTCACTGACCAAAATCGTCAAACACATAAACGGCCTCCTGACCTCCCCTATAGCCGTCCAATCCTCCCATATATTTTTGCATGTAAACTTGTATTTATTTTCTAAAACATAAAACATTTACATCAAAGTAATGATTCAAACATTGTGTTCTACTATTCTTAACTATTTCTATTCAAACACAGTGTGACTGTTGGTCAGTGAAACATGTGAAACATATGACATGAACATCAGAAGAATCATAATATAAGCATCTGTATTAGAAATCACATAAGTCACTCTTTCCTTCCTAGTTGTAACACATAAAACACCAAGACTATAAGAGTAATACTTGTATGACAAAACTTAAAATTCAAACATCTCTAAACTATAAGAACAATAAACATTTAACACGGTTACTTGTATAAGGCATCATGATAAACTCCACTGATTGTGAAAACAAGAACATAGGGCTTATTTTGGCATATCATAAAATAATCACTATAAAATTAAAGACTTTGAATGAGTGAAGTAAGTTAGTGTGAAAAAGGTTAGTGTGAAAAACATAGCATTGCATAATTTAACCAGTTTCCATCATGTTTGCAAGACAAATCCTCTTGTACAATTTCTTAGTGTCAAAGCAAAAAGCAAAGAAGGGCTTTTAATTACTAACAAAATCTAGTCAGTATACATGTATACCAAACTACCATATTGGCATATAACCTGCTTTGCTTTTTGCTTTGACACTAAGATATTGTACAAGAGGATTTGTCTTGCAAACATGATGGAAACTGGTTAAATTATGCAACAGAAATTACGTATTAGCCAGCTCTGGAGGCAAGGGTTGCAAAGCCTTTCAGTCTTTAGACTGAATGATATTCTAAGGTAAATAATGGGTATTATA
Source organism: Ruditapes philippinarum (assembly GCF_026571515.1). Lineage (NCBI taxonomy): Eukaryota > Metazoa > Mollusca > Bivalvia > Venerida > Veneridae > Ruditapes > Ruditapes philippinarum. The sequence continues at coordinate 133,929 of NW_026866969.1, read as the reverse complement.
ATCACTAAGTTAACATATAATGCTTCTAAATATCACAGTTTACTGTTATTTGAATTTAATTCTTAACTGTGAGAGTGATAAAGTCAAATATTAAATGCCTAAAGACTGCCATAGCCAAGAAAGACCTTCAATGCATATATTTTTCGAGCTTTGAAATAATTTTTCCCTGACTTTTCAGGATTTTCATTTTTCACTGACCAAATTTCATAATTCCCTGACAATTCCCTGACCTTGAAAAATACCCAATTTCCCTGACTTTTCAAGTCCGCTGGCAACCCTGAAAAAGATGTGCATAATCTCCAGACTGTCATCTAGCCATATTTGAAGTTTCATAAAAATATTTTCAGTACTTTTTGAGTTATCACTTGATCCAGTTTATGTGTTAAATTTGCCATATTTTCAGACTATTCGTTGCCATAGCAACCAGAATTTTCAACAAAGGAAGAAAAAAAAGACGTGCATAATGTCCATATCTATCCATATATCAAGTTTCATAAAAATATTTCAGTACTTTTTGCGTTATCGCGGGATCCAGTTTTGTGGACCGACGGACTGACGGACAGACAGACAGACAGACAGAGGGTAAACCTAAAGTCCCCTCCGGTAGGGGACTAATAAAGGGCAATAACTCAAAAATTAAGATTTGCAGACTACCGTTCCTTGTGCACTGCATTTTGGGTTATTGAAAGAAGCATGCATACCAAGTTTGAAGTCAACCAGACTTATAGTGACTGAGTTATGCTCCGGACAAGCTTTAGGGGACGCCGACAACAACACAGACGCCGCCGCCGACAAAAGTAACCCCTTTATGTCGCCTTTTCAAGGCGACACAAAAACTATGTGCAGATATGTTTACAGTTCAGATACAAAGCATAATAATTGATTCGATGTGAAAGTATTCAAACTTGAAAAAAAGCATTTACTGTATAACATAGCTGTATACTACCTTTTCAATTAAGTATTACCTATTTCTGAAAACATTTATGATAAATCATCACTATAAAGTTTGTTGTTAATCATTATGTTCAAGTGATTTTGTAAATATCAATTTTTCTATCCCCATTGGTCATGACCTCAAATAATTTCATCAGCAAACAGGTCATTACTCCCAGCTTAGAATAATTGCATAACAGATCACATTTATGAAAGACTTTCCAACATAGGTTGTTTCCCTTTCATCAAATTTCATATTTGATCACACTTATAATTGCTATACAGTCTCTTTGTAAATATAAAATAAACATGTTTCAACTTCACACAAAGCTGTGTTTTATATTCTACAAACTAAAGGAGGTTACAATATAAATATAAAGTGTCATTAAAAAACAGGCACTTATTTTTTAAGAAAAGGCCAATTTACTTGACCCGTAATAAGGCACACAGCTTCCAATAGATAATTATACATTCTTTCAATATGTTTCTATTTTTATCTTTAGTGGCCCCTAAAAGGGGCCAATCAAATTAATATGAGCAAACTTGATAAAAGACTATCCAAGAATGCTACAGACAAAGTTTGGTGATCATCCATCCATAAGTTCTGTAGAAAGGGGCGTTTAAAGGTATTTCTATTTTAGCTTTAGCAGCCCCTAAAAGGGGCCAATCAAATTAATATGAGCAAACTTAATAAAACACTACTCAAAAATGCTACAGACAAAGTTTGGTGATCATCCATTCATTAGTTCTGTAGAAGAAGATGTTTAAATGTGTTTCTATTTTTAGCTCTGCTGACCCCTAAAAGGGGCCAATTGAAACGACATGAGCAAGCTTGATAAAAGAATACCCAAGAATGCTACAGACAAAGTTTGGTGATCATCCATCCATTAGTTCTGTAGAAAGAGACATTTAATGGTATTTCTATTTTTAGCTTCTTTCAATATGTTTCTATGTTTATCTTTAGTGGCCCCTAAAAGGGGCCAATCAAATTAATATGAGCCAACTTGATAAAACACTACTCAAGAATGCTACAGACAAAGTTTGGTGATCATCCATCCGTTGGTTCTGTAGAAGATGTTTAAAGGTTTCTCTATTTTTAGCCCTGGAGACCCCTAAAAGGGGCCAATCAAATTAATATGAGCAAATTTGATAAACACTACTAAACAATTCAAGTGTAACTGTCACAAGGATGCTACAGACCAAATTTAAAGTAAATCTGCCCAGCAGTTTCAGAGAAGAAGACGATGGTTGACGCATGACGACGGAGTATCCCCCTTTGATACTAATAGCTCACCCTGAGCCTTCGGCTCTGGTGAGCTAAAAAGGCACTGTCACAGGGATCTCTTGATGAAACATACAGTTCTATTATATAGCAACAAACTTTAAAAATATTCTAAAACACTGCAAGGGTTTATATTTGGTAAACTGTAGCATTCCCTAGTGAACCTCTTCCAAGATTATGTTTAAATCATGACCCAAGAAAATTTTTAACCTTCCTCAAGGAATCACTTTTATTTTATGTTTAAAAGAATCAAGAGTCTAGATATTGTTTTATAGCATTACCTAGTGGACTTCTTTAGGGATTCTGTATTTATCTATTTCAAGAACAAATGGTGGGGTCATATTTTTGTGTCTCATTAAAAAAGGTGACATATAGGGGCTACTTTGATCGGCAGCAGTGGCTATATCAATAATTTAGTCCCATTTGACCTGCAGCCTCCAAACCAATGATGACTTGTGTTTAATGATAAAGGTCACCAAGAGATAAAAAAAAAACTAGGTCATAGGGTTGTCTTGTCTGTTGTCTTAGGATATGTTGCCTGCTTTTTAAATTTGTCTTTTGACGTCTTATCTGTGATATGCAGGCTTCATAACCTCTGATCCCCTTTCAAAATTCCATTTTGTTTAGTTCCGCCCATTGTTTTCTCGTTTAGGGCACACGCTTTTTATTACTTGGGGACCATACGCCGCTTTACATGGAATGGCACGTAAGTGTCACATTGAAGGTTCCATGATAACCGCCGTATGAACACATCTGCGGATGCTTCTAAATTCTAAATTTTACCATCTCTTGTTTAAATGTTGAATTCTGCTTAAGCCGGTGCTAGGGGGCGTGGACGGTAACTTGCACTTTCCAGTACCGTCCATGAACAGGCTCAATCAAACCGAGCCTGCAACATTTACAATTTTGCCGTGTTGGGCTTTCTTTAGGGATTCTGTGTTCATTTCATTCATTGATATGTAGAAAAACCTGTTGTTTTTTTGTGGCACAGCCATCATGGCCCACATGTCTCTTTTTTAGTTTGGTTTGCTTGTTATAAAAATGTTTCCTTGCTTATATTACTCAGTTGATGTGCATGTTATATATGTATTGTGATAGTGCAAAAGAAAAACATGGTATATACATTAATTCGTTTTTTCTTTGTAGAAAAACAGTTCATGATACATGTACCTGTTCAAAGAAACGCCATTGAATTTTTTTTTCAAAAAAATATTTTGCTGTCGAAGGTGCCTGGAAAACTTGAGTGCATTAATGCCCAGGAGGTAGAGCCACTATTTGCTCATTATCAATGGACAGAAATAAAATATGCAGTTCATAAAATCATTCAGAAAAAAACCAGATCTTAGACATATCTTAAGAGCAGTTACATGTCTAAAAAGTTCTTTATGGGTCAATATTAAGATTAACCCTCATTTTGTTATGCTCCCAGAAGGGTGCTTTGTCTGTCCGTATAAAACCCAGAGGTTCTTGTGTGACTATTAGTGTTTTAGTGCAACAGAAAAACATGGCATATACATTAATTCGTTTTTTCTTTGTAGAAAAACAGTTCATGACACCTGTTCAAAGAAACGCCATTGAATTTTTTTTTCAAAAAAATATTTTGCTGTCTAAGGTGCCTGGAAAACTTGAGTGCATTAATGCCCAGGAGGTAGAGACACTATTTGCTCATTATCAATGGACAGAAAAATATGCAGTTCATAAAATCATTCAGAAAAAAACCAGATCTTAGACATATCTTAAGAGCAGTTACATGTCTAAAAAGTTCTTTATGGGTCAATATTTAGATTAACCCTCATTTTGTTATGCTCCCAGAAGGGTGCTTTGTCTGTCCGTATAAAACCCAGGGGTTCTTGTGTGACTATTAGTGTTTTTGTGGACGGTAACTTGCACTTTCCAGTACCGTCCATGAACAAGCTCAATCAAACCGAGCCTGCAACATTTTCAATTTTGCCGTGTTGGGCTTTCTTTAGGGATTCTGTATTTATCTATTTTACTTATTTAACCTTTTGTAACCATGACAAATGTTAGAATTTCACTTGGCGGGGATTCTATTCACAAAAACATTTATGATAAAAGAGATGACTTTGACTTTTGTATAGTTAATTATCCACATTTAGATGGAGACGTCACCCATGCAACATCTTACGGGGTTTATGTTTCTCAGTTAATTAGATTCGCTAGAGCTTGTAGCAACGTAAAGGATTTCAACGAGCGGAATATTTTGATTACCAGCAAGCTTCTAAAACAGGGCTACCGCTATCATAAATTACGGAAATATTTTACTAAATTTTACAATCGTAACTTTGATTTAATTTCTAAATTCATAGTGATTTAAAAACTCTTCTGCGACAAGGGATTAGCCAGCCTGGTTTTTATGGCGATGTGATTTACAAACTTCGTAAGATTTTGGGTCATGGTAATTTTTCTGCTGTTTTTACTAAATTCATTAAACGTTTTATTAAAAGAGGTTATAACCCTACTATTTTAAGACATACTACATGTTTAGTGTTCAACCCTTATACAGTTGGACACTACGCTTTCCTCTTTTGATTGCATCTGACGGACCAAGTGGGAGACTCTATGATGGATAGTTCGTAAAGCCCTTTGGGACTGAATTGTCTTAATGTTCGTCTTCTGCCTTGCTTCGTCGGGCCCTTGTAGGTGATTTTCTTGTTGCTCTGTCTTCCTTTAGGACATTGAGTACTTTTGTTATGGTCATTGGGTTTACTTTTATATGTTTCTACATGATCAGTGTGTTTTACTTATTTAACCTTTTGTAACCATGACAACTGTTAGAATTTTACTTGGCGGGGATTCACTTTATTTACACTGTCTCGTTTATAAGAACATGGTGGGGCTAAGAGCGAGGTTTGGTGCACCATTAACCGGTTTAAACTCCCCAGCAGTCATTATTATGCTGCTGACCGTTCCAAGGCGGCGCCCCACTGTGTTCCTAAGATGTATGTCTACGTTGTTTCATACTGTTTTGGTGACACTTTTGCTTGTGTCCCTTGTTGTTTTCTCGTCTACGGTAAGTATATTCCCCATTGCCTCTAGTTTTTATTTCTTTGATTAAACCCACCCCTTCCCCCGGTCTCCTGCCCCCTTCCCCTTTGTGGGCCTATTATTATTTTCTTTAAATTCCTAATCAGTTACAAATTATTTATCATTTAATGATTAACGTGTCTTTGCCCTGTCCTTTTTTATGTTTGGGGTCAACCTGGGCTCCTTGCCATTGGTTCTTGTTGCTTGGTCATATGGGGGTTGCGTTCATTGAACGCCACCTTTCCTTGTTGATCTTGTTTATCATATTTTTTGGAAATGTTGAATTCTGCTTAAGCCGGTGTAAGGGGACGTGGACGGTAGTTTGCACACTTTACAGTACCGTCCATGAACAGGCTCAATCAAACCGAGCCTGCAACATTTTCAATTCTATTGTGTTGGACTTTCTTTAGGGATTCTTATTTTCTCTATTTTGGAGAACAAGGGTTAACAGTTAATTCTCATTCTCTTTGATCCTATTCATTCCGTTTTTACTTGTGTCTTTTTTTAAGCCTTGTGTGACTAAAAATTTCAAAAACGATCAAAGGAAAAGTCACATAAGTACCATTTCTTAAGAATGTCCGTCCCTCCGCTATTCTTCTCTTGGACATAACTTTGAAACAGCAAGAGGTATCAACATGAAACTTTGTATGTAAATAGATCTCATTCAGCAACAGAACCGTAACTCTTGTCTTGCATAATTATAGAGTTATTGCCGTTTGTTCATTTTTACACTTTGAACTTTGTCCGGGACATAATTTTAAACTTTAAGATAAATCAACATGGAACCGCACGCAACATCTTACGGAGTTTATATATCTCAGTTAATTAGATTTGCTAGAGCTTGTAGCAACGTAAAGGATTTTAACCAGCGAAATATTTTCATTACCGGTAAGCTATTAAAACAGGGCTACCGCTATTATAAATTACGTAAATATTTTACAAAATTTTACAATCGTAACTTTGATTTAATTTCAAAATTCAATAATGATCTAAAAACACTTCTGCGACAAGGGATTAGCCAGCCTGATTTTTACGGTGATGTTTACAATCTTCGTAAGATCTTGGGTCATTGTAATTTTTCTGTTGTGTTTACTAAAATTATAAAACGTTTTATTAAAAGGGGTTATGACCCTACTATCTTAAAACATACCGCATGCTTAGTGTTCAACCCATTTACAGTTGGACACTACGCTTTCCTCTTTTGATTACATCTGACGGGCCAAGTGGGAGACTATATGATGGACAGTTCTTAAAGCCCTTTGGGACTGAATTGCCTTAATGTTTGTCTTCTGTCTTGCTTCGTCGGGCCCTTGTAGGTGATTTTCTTGTTGCTCTGTCTTCCTTTAAGACATCGAGTACTTTTGCTATGGTCTTTGGGTTTACTTTTATATGTTTCTACATGATCATTTTGGTGTTTTACTTATTTAACCTTTTGTAACCATAACAACTGTTAGAATTTCACTTGGCGGGGATTCATTTTATTTACACTGTCTCGTTTATAGGAACATGGTGGGGCTAAGAGCGAGGTTTGGTGCACCATTAACCGGTTTAAACTCCCCAGTAGTCATTATTATGCTGCTGACCGTTCCAAGGCGGCGCCCCTCTGTGTTCCTCAGATGTATGTCTATGTTGTTTTATACTGATTTGGTGACACTTTTGCTCGTGTCTCTTGTTGTTTCTCGTCTACGGTAAGTATCTTCCCTTGTCCCTAGTTTTTATTTATTTTATTCCCCCCCCCCTTCCCCGTGTCTCATGTCCCCTTCCCCTGTGCCTTTTGACATAATGGGCCTTATATTAAATCATTTATTTGTTTTGTTTTAGTTCCTTAAGTTACTAATTATGTATTCTGATGTAGTGGTTTGCCTGCCCGTACTCTGCCTTGTGCCCTGTCCTGTTTTTCTTTGGAGTCCTCCTGGGCTCCTTGCCGCTGACGCTTGTTGCTGGGTCGGATGGGGGCTGCGTTCATTGAATGCCGCCTTTCCTTGTCGATCTTGTTTATCATATTTGTCTGTGACATAACTCTGACATTACATGAGGTATACTTACCTGTGTCCAAACCCAATTAGAGGAATATCGCCCGGTTCAACCGGTTCTTGTATTAATAATAGTGTTAATTTCAATTGTGAACCCCTATACACATTACTTTTGTATGTTTTTAAAGAAATATAATTATTATAGATAATTCTCATGATGAGCTTTTGTATGTTTTTAGTGAACACATTATAGCACAGGGGGCCCACAGTGTTTGGATTGTATATACTTGACAGTGACCTTAACCCCCCCCCCCCCTCCCCTTTGTGGGCCTATTATTATTTTCTTTGAATTCCTAATCAGTTACAAATTATTTATCATTTAATGATTAATCTGTCCGTGCTCTGTCTTTGCCCTGTCCTATTTTTGTTTTGGGTCCGCCTGGGCTCCTTGCCATTGGTTCTTGTTGCTGGGTCATGTGGGGGTTGCTTTCGTTGAACGCCGCCTTTCCTTGTTGATCTTGTCTATCATATTTTAAAATGAGATTTTAAGTTGTAACCTTATAATATGTATGTAAATATAAATAAAAGGCATTACTCTGTAAATAGAGAATTTTCAACCACCCACAAATTCATGCAAGATTTTCCTGTAATTAAATAAAAAAAATCTACAAACTATACTGCGTTGCATAGTTTATTCAGTCCACAATTGATAAACACTAAAATATGATAAACAAGATCAACAAGGAAAGGCGGCGGTTATCATGGAACCTTCAATGTGACACAGGAGTGCCATTCCACGAAAAGCGGCGTATGGTCCCCAAGTAAAAGAATGCTTTTGCCCTAAACGAGAAAGAACCCCCATATGGCCCAGCAACAAGAACTAGTGGCAAGGATCCCAGGCGGACCCCAAACAAAAACAGGACAGGGCACAAAATATGATAAACAAGATCAATAAGGAAAGGCGGCGTTCAATGAACAAGTCAGCACGGACAGTTTAATCACTAAATGATAAATAATTTGTAACTGATTAGGAATTAAAAGAAAACAAATAAATGATTGAACAACAGGCCCACAAAGTCAACTGGCTCAGGTAAGGAGACAGGAGACCGGGGAAAGGGGGGGGGTTAATGAAAGAAATAAAAACTAGGGGTGAAGATACTTACCGTAGACGAGAAAACAACAAGGGACACAAGCAAAGGTGTCGCCAAACCAGTATGAAACAACATAGACATACATCTAAGGAACACAGACGGGCGCCGCCTTGCAACGGTCAGCAGCATAATAATGACTGCTGGGGAGTTTAAACCGGTTAATGGTGCACCAAACCTCGCTCTTAGCCCCACCATGTTCCTGTAAACGAGACAGTGTAAATAAATTGAATCCCCGCCAAGTGAAATTCTAACAATTGTTATGGTTACAAAAGGTTAACAAGTAAAACACCAAAATGATCATGTAGAAACATATAAAAGTGAGCCCAATGACCATAACAAAAGTACTCAATGTCCTAAAGGAAGACAGAGCAACAAGAAAATCGCCTACAAGGGCCCGACGAAGCAAGGCAGAAGACGAACATTGTCACATTGAAGGTTTCATGATAACTGCCGTATGAACACATCTGCGGATGTTTCTAAATTCAAAATTTTACTATTTCATGTTTAAATGTTGAATTCTGCTTAAGCCGGTGCTAGGGGCGTGGACGGTAACTTGCACTTTCCAGTACCGTCCATGAACAGGCTCAATCAAACCGAGCCTGCAACATTTTCAATTTTGCCGTGTTGGGCTTTCTTTTGGGATTCTGTTTATCTATTAAGACAATTCAGTCCCAAAGGGCTTTAAGAACTATCCATCATAGAGTCTCCCACTTATCAATTACTAATTCTTTATTCTTATGTAGTTGTTTGCCAGCCCGTGCTCTGCCTTATGCCCTGTCCTAATTTTGTTAGGGGTCCCCACTGATGCTTGTTACTGGGTCGGGTGAGGGCCGCCTTTCCTTGTTGATCTTGTGTATCATATTTTATTGAACGCCGCCTTTCCTTATTGATCTTGTTTATCATATTTTAGTGGGTAATTATAGGTTTTGATGTTAATTCTGCAAGAGTCTGCAATTCTTATGTTATTTTGTTGTGATTAATGCTTCCGAGGGATCACTTTGTTTTCAGAATTTTGTACTTCACAACAGCAGGTGTCAAGTGCCGTGTGGCAGCCGTTAAAAGTTGCCCCGTACTTCACTTCAGTGTTGTTATATTTTCTGGTCCTTCGGGATCATTGATGCCAACACTATAAAGTGTTGAGAATTGAGTATCGCTCAAGCCGGTGCTAGAGGGCGTGAGGAATGTTGCACTTATTCATTATCCCTCATGTACAGACTCAATCAAACCGAGTCTGCAATTCTTATGTTATTTTGTTGTGATTAATGCTTCCTAGGGATCATTTTGTTTCCAGAATTTTGTTGTTTATTATTTTAAGAAATAGAGAAATAAAAAATCCCTAAAGAAAGCTCAGCACGACAAATTGAAAATGTTGCAGGCTCGCTGTTCATGGATGGCAATGGAAAAAATTGTGGAAACAAGGGCAAGTTACCGTCCACGTCCCCTAGCACCGGCTTCAAGGAATACTTGTGTCCAAAACAAGAAAACAATGGACGGAACTAAATAAAATGGAATTTTGAAAGGGGATCTGAGGTTATGAAATTCTGGAAACAAAGTAAACCCCTGGAAAGCTTTAAATATCATCAAAATAAAAATAAAAAAGTGCAAAACTGGGAAATTAAATTGAGTCTGTACATGAGGGAAAAATAAAAAAAGGTGCAACACCCCTAAACCCCCCTTTAGCCCCGGCTTAAAGGCGGTACTCAATTCTCCCCCTTTTATAGTGCGGGCATCAATGACCCCAAAAGGCCCAAAAAAATAAAACAAAAATGAAGTGAAGTATGGGGAAATTTTTTAAAACGGCGGGCCACCCCGGCATTTGGGAAAACCTGCTGTTGTGAAGTACAAAATTCTGGAAACAAAGTGATCCCTCGGAAGCATTAATATCAACAAATGAAATATGAAAAACAAGATCAACAAGGAAAGGCGGCGTTCAATGAACGCAACTCCCATATGACCAAGCAACAAAAACCGAATGGGAAGGAGCCCAGGCGGACCCAAACAAAAAAAGGACAGGGCAAAGACACGTTAGTCATTAAATGATAAATAATTTGTAACTAATTAGGAATTCAAAGAAAATAATAATAATAGGCCAACAAAGGGGAAGGAGACCGGGGGAAGGGGGGGGGGGGGGTTAATCAAAGAAATAAAAACTAGAGGCAATGGGGAAGATACTTACCGTAGACGAGAAAAACAACAAGGGACACAAGCAAAAGTGTCACCAAAACAGTATGAAACAACATAGACATACATCTGAGGAACACAGTGGGGCGCCGCCTTGGAACGGTCAACAGCATAATAATGACTGCTGGGGAGTTTAAACCGGTTAATGATGCACCAAACCTCGCTCTTAGCCCCACCATGTTCCTATAAACGAGGACAGTGTAAATAAAATGAATCCCCGCCAAGTGAAATTCTAACAGTTGTCATGGTTACAAAAGGTTAAATAAGTAAAACACTAAAATGATCATGTAGACACATATAAAAGTAAACCCAATGACCATAACAAAAGTACTCGATGTCCTAAAGAAAGACAGAGCAACAAGAAAAATCACCTACAAGGGCCCGACGAAGCAAGGCAGAAAATATGAAAAACAAGATCAAACAAGGAAAGGCGGCGTTCAATGAACGCAACCCCCATATGACCCAGCAACAAGAACCAATGGCAAGGAGCCCAGGCGGACCCCAAACATAAAAAGGACAGGGCAACGACACGTGAATCATTAAATGATAAAATAATTTGTAAACTGATTTAGGAATTCAAAGAAATATAATAATAGGCCCACAAAGGGGAAGGGGACAGGAGACCGGGGGAAGGGGGGGGGGGGTTAATCAAAGAAATAAAAACTAGAGGCAATGGGGAAGATACTTCCGTAGACGAGAAAACAACAAGGGACACAAGCAAAAAGTGTCACCAAAACAGTATGAAACAACATAGACATACATCTGAGGAACACAGTGGGGCGCCGCCTTGGAACGGTCAGCAGCATAATAATGACTGCTGGGGAGTTTAAACCGGTTAATGGTGCACCAAACCTCGCTCTTAGCCCCACCATGTTCCTATAAACGAGACAGTGTAAAAAAAATGAATCCCCGCCAAGTGAAATTCTAACAGTTGTCATGGTTACAAAAGGTTAAATAAGTAAAACACTAAAATGATCATGTAGAAACATATAAAAGTAAACCCAATGACCATAACAAAAGTACTCGATGTCCTAAAGGAAGACAGAGCAACAAGAAAATCACCTACAAGGGCCCGACGAAGCAAGGCAGAAGACGAACATTAAGACAATTCAGTCCCAAAGGGCTTTACGAACTATCCATCATAGAGTCTTCCCACTTGGTCCGGTCCAGATGCAATCAAAAGAGGAAAGCGTAGTGTCCAACTGTAAAAGGTTGAACACTAAACATGCAGTATGTCTTAAAATAGTAGGGTCATAAACCTCTTTTAATAAAAACGTTTAATAATTTTAGTAAAAACAGCAGAAAAATTACCATGACCCAAAATCTTACGAAGTTTGTAAACCACATCGCCATAAAAACCAGGCTGGCTAATCCCTTGTCGCAGAAGAGTTTTTAAATCACTATTGAATTTAGAAAATTAAATCAAAGTTACGATTGTAAAATTTAGTAAAATATTTCCGTAATTTATGATAGCGGTAGCCCTGTTTTAGAAGCTTGCTGGTAATAAAAATATTCCGCTCGTTGAAATCCTTTACGTTGTTACAAGCTCTAGCGAATCTAATTAACTGAGAAACATAAAACCCCGGTAGGATGTTGCATGGGGTACGTCTCCATCCAAATGTGGATAATTAACTATACAAAAGTCAAAGTCATCTCTTTTATCATAAATTTTCGTGTGAATAGAATTGTTGTTGATAGTAATATGAAGATCCAAAAATGATGTACTAAAATTTCAAGAGTTCGTTTTATTAAGTTGTAGTTCATGCAGATAAATGTCAGACACCATTTGATCAAAATAAGGATTATCTAAATTAAAAATATCATCAAGGTATCTGAGAGTATTATTAAATGCGACTATAACATCTTGTTGTTTCTCTTCAGAGAGACTCAACATAAAGTCTCTTTCATAGCAGTACAAAAACAAATCGGCGACCAGGGGTGCACAATTAGTACCCATAGAAGACGAACATTAAGACAATTCAGTCCCAAAGGGCTTTACGAACTATCCATCATAGAGTCTCCCACTTGATCCGTCAGATGCAATCAAAAGAGGAAAGCATAGTGTCCAACTGTAAAAGGGTTGAACACTAAACATGCAGTATGTCTTAAAATAGTAGGGTCATAACCTCTTTTAATAAAACGTTTAATGATTTTAGTAAAAACAGCAGAAAAATTACCATGACCCAAAATCTTACGAAGTTTGTAAATCACATCGCCATAAAAACCAGGCTGGCTAATCCCTTGTCGCAGAAGAGTTTTTAAATCGCTATTGAATTTAGAAATTAAATCAAAGTTACGATTGTAAAATTTAGTAAAATATTTCCGTAATTTATGATAGCGGTAGCCCTGTTTTAGAAGCTTGCTGGTAATAAAAATATTCCGCTCGTTGAAATCTTTTACGTTGCTATCTAATTAACTGAGAAACATAAACCCCGTAAGATGTTGCATGGGGTACGTCTCCATCTAAATGTGGATAATTAACTATACAAAAGTCAAAGTCATCGCTTTTATCATAGATTTTCGTGTGAATAGAATTGTTGTTGATAGTAATGTGAAGATCCAAAAATGATGTACTAAAATTTCAAGAGTTCGTTTTATTAAGTTGTAGATCATGCGGATAAATGTCAGACACCATTTGATCAAAATAAGGATTATCTAAATTAAAAATATCATCAAGGTATCTGGAAGTATTATTAAATGCGACTATAACATCTTGTTGTTTATCTTCAGAGAGACTCAACATAAAACAGATAAATACAGAATCCCTAAAGAAAGCCCAACACGGCAAAATTGAAAATGTTGCAGGCTCGGTTTGATTGAGCCTGTTCATGGACGGTACTGGAAAGTGCAAGTTACCGTCCACGCCCCCTAGCACCGGCTTAAGCAGAATTCAACATTTAAACGTGAAATAGTAAAATTTTGAATTTAGAAACATCCGCAGATGTGTTCATACGGCGGTTATCATGGAACCTTCAATGTGACACTTCCGTGCCATTCCATGAAAAGCGGCGTATGGTCCCCAAGTAATAAAAAGCGTGTGCCCTAAAACGAGAAAACAATGGGCGGAACTAAATAAAATGGAATTTTGAAAGGGATCAGAGGTTATGAAGCCTGCGTATCACAGATAAGACGTCAAAAGACAAATTTAAAAAGCAGGCAACATATCCTAAGGGTGATTCAACATTATTCAAGTAGGAATATTGGAACCACCCCAACTAGAAAATGCCGAAAAGTTGAAACTAAAAATACCACAAGCACAACAACAATGTCGTGCTGAACGATCTTCAAGGATCGAAAATATAACATCATTGATTAAATGTACGGGGAGACTTTTTACAGCCGCCACACGGCACAAATAACACGGATGTGATCATAATACAGATAAATACAGAATCCCTAAAGAAAGCCCAACACGGCAAAATTGAAAATGTTGCAGGCTCGTAAAGTCTCTTTCATAGCAGTACAAAAACAAATCGGCGACCAGGGGTGCACAATTAGTACCCATTGGAATTCCTATGATCTGTTTAAATAGGATATTACCAAACCTGACATAAATGTTGTCTAAAAGAAAAGAGAGTTCTCTACAAACTTCGTCACAGGTCCACATAGTATAATTTTTAACAAAATAGATAAATACAGAATCCCTAAAGAAAGCCCAACACGGCAAAATTGAAAATGTTGCAGGCTCGGTTTGATTGAGCCTGTTCATGGACGGTACTGGAAAGTGCAAGTTACCGTCCACGCCCCCTAGCGTTAGTACCGTTAGTAAAAAAAGCTTTGTTAGAATTACATGCTAGAAAGGTAACTTTTTCCCGTGCAAAAGTTTTCTGAATTAGGGAAATTAGTTTATCATTGATTAATTTAAGTGGCAAAGTTGTATAAAGTGTAGAAAAATCGTTTTTACTGACAGTTGAAGCTTGAAAGTTCTTAATTTTGAATTTATCCAAGATTTCACCAGAATTTTTAATTGACCAAAAGAGATGTTTGCCTGTGTTTTCATATACTTTATCACAATATCTAATTACATGTGTTTTAATGGCAGTCAAACAAGACGTTAATAAAATAGAAAGTTTACTTGTAGTGCAAGATGTAGAATTAGCAATGAATCTGGCTTTGTAAGGTTTTTTATGTAATTTAGGAATCCAATACATAATAGGAAGTTTGAGTTCTTTTTCATTAATTTGGACTTTAAAATTGGAAATATTAGTAATATGATTGTTTACAATGTCTTTTTCGGAGGTAGAGGTTTTAGAATACGCATTAGTACTATTTAGTTCCTTATGCAAAACATTAATGTAATGGATTCGTCATACAATTATAATATTATTAGCCGCCTTGTCCGCTGCCACCAAAACAAATTTTGAATGAAAAGCTAGAATATCTTTTTTCAGATGTCTTAAAGTAAGTCTTGGTTTAGGTGGCAAAAGATGTTCATTTCCACGATAAAAATTAATACGTGAATCAATAATTTTAAAGATGTTACGTTTCCATGTAACTAGAGCATTACTATCCGCATTTTCACGGCGACACCATTTGACCGAAAAATCCTCTATAGATTCAGCAATCTGACCACGACAAGCATTAAAATCAATCTTAGAAGGAATTCTGTATTTAGGTCCTTTCAAGAATAAGTTACGAATTCTTTTGTCTGCAATTATATCAAAATTACCAGTGATTATATGGCCAAAATCTGAATTACAGAATTTAGAAGTATTGCAGTCTCAAGTTGTTGGAGTATTAGACTGAATATCTAAGTCAGAAACCAATTTAACTATGTAATTGTCAGTGCCAAAGTACCCCCAAAAATGTGAAAATTATTAAATCTACCAGTGTCAATATATCCCATGCATTACTATACTAGTAATTATAGAAAAATATGAAAAAATGAAGCTGATAACCTTATGCTAAGGCCTCTTCCAAATTAAGTGAGAAATATCACTGCTTCATAATCGCTCAAATAAAATATTATCTTCATTAGTTGTAAATAAATGTTTGTTTGTATAATATTTTTTCATAAAAAGTTCATGTTCTGTTCTGTTTTTTTAATACTTTCCCCCTTTTTATTCCTTCCCTACTATTATAGCCTCATTTTTATACAAAATCATGATTAAATGTTAAGATCAATTGATTATTTTATTTATTGGAATGCTATTAATATACCATTTTTAAAAACCAGGAAAGACTTATTCTGACTGGGGCCGAAACATCTGTTGCCGAAACGTCTTGGGCCATTTGGGGCCGATACGCCTTTAGGCCGAAATGACTCTCAATCATTCTGATAGAGAAAATCAAAGCTTTAACGTTTTCTAATATTGTGGAGTCTTTCAATCATGAAGGGCTGAAGAGCCCCTCCCTCCCGGCAAATAAATAAAAAAAAATCAAAAAAAATCACAAGCCTGTTGAATTCATCAGTTAAGGACTGCCAAAGGCATTCCTTTTCTTTATTTGTCATTTAAATTTTCCAAAAAGGCGACTGTACGACTCATTAATTTTCTTAATCACGAACAGTTTCTCTTTTTCCGAGTGAGTCAAATTATCAGATCAACTGATCTGAGCTTGATCCTGATCCTAAAATGTTAGTGAACACGGGGCCTGGTTTCCCTGCCTAAAATTCCACCAAATTATTCCCCTTTTAAATGAACTCAAAGAAGGGACCTTTTTAAAAGACTTTGTATTTATTAATTCGATTTTTTGTGAAGAAACGGACAATTTTTTCCTTACCTTTGTATAATTTGCTATATATGGTTCCTATGGTAAACATATGAGTTTTGATGGTAAACAAATGAATTTTCTGAACCGAAAGTAATCTAACACACAGCGCTGCTGTCATCACATGTAAACAATACATTAAATCGGTAATAATATTGATATATTTGTTTGACTGTCTGTTGCAAATGCAAAATATTAATATGGGAAAACATCTATGTGTAGTTTATGTGTATTGTTTTTATGTGTTTGTCTGATATTTTAGTTGTAAAGTCATGTACACTAAGTGTTGCTTCATGGCACGTGACCGGTAACTGATCGAGACATGGCAAAGCGCATGCTCGCGCACTGACTTCCGCTCTATTGAAATACTGCATATACATATAGCGAAAGTTCGTAAATGCCAGGCGGACCCCAAACAAAAACAGGACAGGGTAAAGACAGAGCACGGACAGGTCATGAATTTATTTAAAGAATGTACTGAATTTCGACGCTATACCGGACAGGACCAAGTACTGCACATTATAAATTTTTGCGATTGATAGTCTTGTTTGGTGTTAAAGCGTCTTTTTACTGGTAATCTTAAGAAACGCTTGTATGATCATAAAAATAATATCCTCGCAGATATATATTAACAGAGAAAGACATATGCATTTTCGTGTAAAATAACGTGAGCGCGCGTCGTTGTTGAACGTTTTATTATATTTTTTTTAAGTGACGAGATGAGATGACGTCCTGTTAGTTTCACGTGGAGAGTATGACACAATAGTTTCTTTATACGAAAACCAGAGAACGAAACGCACGCAAAATTACCGAATAAGACGTATTATTTTATGCATGAATAGCGCTTAGGAACCTTTCCTCATGCCAAACAACAATTGCAGACGCCCTAGGACTTATTAATTTCCTCGACCTGCTCAGGATTATGCCAGATATTAATGCACGAAAGCATGGTACATAATGGTTTGGAGTAATTACTTCCTTCTTTGGATTATTGCATATTTGAAACATGTAAACTTTTATACAATTTCTACATTATAATTAGTTGCAATCGCAATTTTGATATTTTATAAAGAATAGATGAGCTTATCAAACGTATTTTGGTTATGATCAAGTTGAACTTCAGATGATTGAAATGTTTGTTTCTCAAATAAAAAAACATAATTATATATTTGGCTTATTACCAGCAGTACCTATATTATTATATTCAAATTTGTCCATCATATAAGTAGATCAATAGAATATATCATTGCGTAGAATATATCATTGCGTTAGATAGAGGATAGGGAAATTTCAACCCGAGGGCGATCTGATAAAGTAGGGCTCATTGAAGCGTGAAAGACATTATCAGTTTATTTCGACTTCGTCGACAATTTAATAGACGGGGTCACATATTCATATGACGTTCATTTTTTTTTTTAAAAAGAGTGTTTGTTTAGAAATACGTGAAGAAGTGTTGCACGTGGGAGAAGTGAGATAAGCTCATGCGAGATAAGATTTTCCAGCACCGCTAATTTTAGTAACATTTATGGATTTTTCTAGCCGGTTAGTGAAAAAATATTGACCGTGAGGCACAATTTATTAGGTGAAATTTGCATGATTCGACCGTGTATTGTTTGTGAGCTAAGATTGGTGTCCGGTAGATGGTCGGAATTCGGTAAGTGAAAACAATAAGAGAAAGAATGGTACTGGAAAAAAGGGCGATTTTGTCTTTTTCAAACTGGTTACAAAAATGCGTTTTGCCTTTAAAAAATTGAAAATGGAAAAAAATGAGAAAGGAAACAAGTCCGCCTAATTTTGTATGGATTTTCAGTATGTCTTAAATACAATCTACGATAATGGTTGAGATGGATAATAAATGGTTGCAGAGTTTTAGAACCAAATAAATTTATAATCACAATTACGTCTCGACTTTTCAAGTCAGATTAATGAATTCAACATTAATACTAGCGTATTTTCCAAATCATCATCAATATCTGGTCGATAGACAAATTCTGTAAAGCTCTACGAGAAAATAACCTGTTTCCAAAAATAAAGACTTAAGTTGCCTCTGTTAGAAGATAAGAGGCTTTATGTTCATATCAAATATATATTATATCACTTCGTACTACACTATTCTTGTAATATAATTTTAACAAATTATCTAAAAAAAAAAACAAAGACATGTTAAAGTTTGTATAGTTACATGCATAAATTGACCTTATGCAACAAAATACAAACGCGTTCTAAGCCATTTGTCATAATGGAAAGAAAGTAATCTAAATAAGCTACCGTGTGTATTCAGTAACGCTGAAATGTGCAAATAACGCACTATTCGTGCAATTAGTTACGCAGATTTGTACAATAAATTGCGGATACCTGTCAGGATTTCTAACGCGGTGAGTAAAATTGCCAATATATATTTTTTTATATAACCGAACTGTAAAAAAAAAATAGCCGCATATGGCTACAAAGACATAACTCTTTATCCCTCATCTAGATTTGTTTCCACGAAATTGCTAACTTTTCAAGATCATTCGTGAAAATGATGGCTTGAACACCGGTTTGAGCAAGATTTTGATATTCTGTCGACTCTTGTTAGTACAACAATGCATATTATACCGTATAATTTCGATTTTCGGTAGGCAAGTGACATTTTCCTAACTTCTGGTGAAAAAAATAAGAATTAAAATAAGCTCATCAGGTAACGCCGATGTACGTAAATAGTGCTTCGCGGTAACTCCGGAAAATGTGATTGTACTGAATTGACGCCATAAGTCGGCGAGTATAAGCACTTTACGCGAGTAATTATGCGTTACTTATTGCACGAATCGTGCGTTCTTTCCTTATTCCGGTGTTACTCAATAAACACGGTGTTAGCGCTCAGTCTTATTTACACTCGAGCTAAGATAGATAAGTTTCAACTAAGTTAGATGAATATTGTTTTGTTAACTTACAAACAAAGCTACTTAAAGTGACATTATGCTCATATTTCTTTAGTCAAGTTGAGCTGAATTGACTTTATATTTAAAAAGATTGACTGCTTAAATGGTGTTTGACCAAAAGTTTACACCCGAAAATGTTTATTATAAAATTTAAAATCTGCCTAAAATATTAAAAGACTGTCCCACTCTTTTTTATAAATTGAACGTTACAGGTAAATTCTAGATGATATTTACAAACATTTCGCTTGGATCCGGGGGTTATTTATTGTTTATGCGAAGTAAATTAATAAATCAAAAGGAATTATGGCAAAATGAAAATTTATTTTGACTCTCCCCTGTTCACTCGCTATATACCTTCAGATGGGCATAATGTCACTTTAAGAGACAACATTTACACAAACATAAGTATATAGTAACTATATGAAACGGGATACCATTCTTCAGGTTTTTGTTACTATTGGACCACCTGATCAATTATAATCAATGTTCGTTGTTATTATATTGTTGTGATACCCACATACTTAATCTTGTGCTTTAGGTTTTCAGTTGTCTTATGTAAAAGCCATGTCATTATGATCAATATAACAATATTAATACTCATGCTGTGAACGATGACGATAAGCTCAATTGTACGAACCTTAAGAGAAGTTTTAAAGAAATGATATTGAAATATGGAGCAAATTTAATCCTGAATGATTTTTGTTAGGAATCACGATGTTTCAACTACTTCATCTTTTTATGTTGGTTTAAGTATTGTTAAAAATGGTTTCTGCCTATTTTAGGCAATTTGTATACATTAAATTCATAGATATACATGCGATTTATGTGTAAAAATCACTGTAATCTTTTGCTTGATATTTGAAATATGAAATAATATCTTAAGCACTATCATTTAAATAATGTGAATTTCAGTTTACATTCCTTAGTTAGCAGGTGATGTTGGAATAAATTTCGATCCAAGCCAAACTTATAAATATCAAATAAAGTATATTCATAAATACGTTTCTTCCACTCAATTGATATTCAATATAAACGTGGACAGGTGATTTGCTTCAAGCCATGGTTGATATTAAATGGTAGTTCTGTTTATAAATAGAAAATATATAATAATAACAACAAAAAACATAAACACTTGTGCAGATTTTTCATCGTAGATTTAACATTGAATTTAATTGTGGAAAAAATTGTACATTTCAAACGACTTAAACGATTATAGATGTAACAAATCATAAGTCCTTACATATGCGAGATCTTTAAAATTTCTCGAATATGTACAAAACATAATTAAATGTTCAAATTTATTACTCTCAAATAGCGCAAAAAATAATAAATAATAGTACTATAAACTTAATATTCTTTATAACACTAACAGGTGGCGTTTGAACTTGATACTAGCCAGAAAAGAGGAACATTATATTATTTTATTTTATAATTAGATTTTCCAAATATCTCAAGACTCAATAATTTATTAGCTTTGTATAAGTACCATATATATCTGTGTATAACATCATAAATGTTTAAAACAATATGCTTCATACACATACAGTAGGTTCCTCCACCTTAGTGAACATATTGTGAGAAGACATTTGCAAAAAATATGATTAATAAATCTAAAGTTGAAAAAAAATCTTATATTTTAGCATTAACCAAAATTATAAACTGTATTGCCTATTGAACCACATTTCATATGGATAATTCTGTATGTTTCTTAATAATGATACATTTCTATCAAGATAAATTTTCAATAATGTTCTAAATCCACCACATAATGACTTTGTAATTGAATGAATCTCAGAAAAGTAAGACATTTACTCTAAAAATCTTTGTGATATTTTGTCTGAGAAATTTAATCAAACTGATATTGAAATTCATTTTATTGCTTTTATTATGCAAGTTTTGTTTTACATGACTCTTGAAATTTAAAAAAAGCTAATTAATAAAATGGGGAAATGTTTTAATATGCACGTAACAAGTTTTTGACATTAAAGATTTCTGAAGACAAGATGTGTTGTATTATTTCTGGGCGTTTGTTTTTAAAGCAATCAACTGAAAAATAGGTAAATCAAATGGTTTATTAATTAAACTGATGTTTTGTATGAATCTTCTGTAAATTATTAAATTGTGTATACTTTATATATTATAACACATATGTAAATGAATGTATATTTAGCAATATGTATACTTATACTATTTTTATCAAATAAAGATTAATATGCTTTGTTTTATAATTATAATAGCTTTTCGTGGGCTTTACAGAACAAAAAACTTTGTTTCTTTGTGGAAACTTTGTTTCCAGATTTTTAGAAATAGTCACCGGCACTAAAATATCAAAATACTTCCTTTTGCTACTGCCTTGAAATATTTTCTCGATGTGATTGATGATAAGTGTTATTTCCGAAATCAATAATTCTAAATTTAAACTGGACCAATTAGTCTGTTTTCTTTATGTCTGTTTGAAGCCTTTTCGACTTACTTTGTAGCAAGTAACTAGAACACTAGACAAACTAGAACTGTAGTTTAATGGCAAGTATTCAGCAAACAAATTGATTGTGTTGTTCTGCTGACTGAAAGTGTTGCAATTATTTTCGCGTTTGATGTATATTCGATTTAAAAGGCTTGCAAGTTAACAGAATATTTTGCCAACACTGCATTCAAAAATACCTTAAGGTTAAATAATGTAAAAGCTATTTAACTACATACTCCTTACAATAAAATTGATATTTGTACGAATATACATGACATTATTAATTACTTAATTCATTTGAATCTGAACATCGTATTTTAAATCTATGCAAAAGGATTATCATTCATGTTTATTTTATAGATTATAAATGGTGAATTTTTTACTTTTTCCATAGACGTTGTACTAAATATACACCGGTCGTGTTTGGTACGATACTCCATGCCGTAACATTAATACCTGTCAACTTGTGTTGTACCCTGCTTACTTGTGCAGTATTCCTATTCATGCACATTTAGTTTAGCTCGTGTGAAGACCAATACATATTAAGGTGAATGAAACGCATCAATAGATTTCAGCAAGAATTGTCAATCAGCTTATTAAATCATATTTCCATTATAAATGAACAAAATACATAAAGTCAAGTGTACTTTTTTCAGTTATAAAGATCAAATTTCGTATTACTTAGATTATTTCCGTTAAAATTTGAATGGCTCTGTCTGGCTGGCTGCTGTCCGGTCTGCTTTGTATTTATATTTCATATGCATACTTGTCAGCTGCTACCACATTATAGTAGAATATAGACATAATTCCTGTATGGGTAGATACATGAGTTGTTTTATTTAACCCTAATGAATTAATATAAGTCTTTGTCTTTCTTAGTGCCTAGAAAGAGGTACTAAAATCAACATCCATAACTACAAATGAATAATCAGACTATTACTGAAGTTTCTGACAACTAACATCTTTGAATTTTGATTTTGAATTACTGCACGTGGCACTCATAAATTATAACAAAGCATGGAATAGAGAAACCTTTAGGTAGCCTTTATGAGAAAACTTTAATTCCGCCTCGATAGAAAATCAACGTTCATCACTTGAATATGCTGATGTCGTATGGAGAAATGCTACAAATTGTGAATTAGACAAAATAAACAAAATCCAAACATAATGAGCTCGTATTGCTTTCGGATATACAATACTTGTTTCTATCGTCATCATTTAAGCGAACGAAACTGGGAATATCTTGAAGAAAGACGAT
This sequence comes from Ruditapes philippinarum, assembly GCF_026571515.1. Classification (NCBI taxonomy): domain Eukaryota; kingdom Metazoa; phylum Mollusca; class Bivalvia; order Venerida; family Veneridae; genus Ruditapes; species Ruditapes philippinarum. Next base: position 111,012 of record NW_026866969.1, on the reverse strand, counting down.
ATATTCATAGAATGATCTCACTTTTTAAAATTCAAAACGGACTAGCTCCAGAATATTTTTTCTCCGTTCTTCAAAAAGCAATTAACGCCAGGTAAAACCTATTAAGACAAATGGACATCATTCCGGGAATATTTGCCTGAACAACACTTTATTTAAATAGAATTAACTCATTTTTCAGTCTGCGAGAAGGGAATGGAGTAATCTTCCACACGATGTCTGCAAACTTCCAACATCATTCAAACACAGTTTAAGAGAGAGAAAAAACGCACATCTTACTATTAATTTTCTGGTCAAAGAAAACTTCAAGTTCTTCATACTGGACTTCAAACAACGTGTAGTTCTTTAACTACATTTTATTGACAAACATATCTTCAACGCCTTTATGTTTAAATTGAAAATAACTTTCATATCTGTTTCGAGTGTACACAATTTGACTCAGATCGAGGCAAGCTACTTCGCAATTTGAATTATGTTGACATTAATTTATTTTTTTTATATTTAGGCAACCCAGACCTTTCTGACTAAACTATTCACATAAATATGTCACGCGTACACACTTACATCCAAGAGACAAAACGATAAATTTAACACTCAGACACATAACGATCATATGTCTTTATTTGAGACACCTCATTATTAATCTTTCTCAATGTTTTTGTGTTGTATTTTCGTCTCAGACTTTTCAATATGTTATGAGTTAAGGGCCTAGTGTTTGTCAGGTACTCGCACAGGCGAATAATTTAAAAAAAAAACAACATTCTTTCATTCCAATCCTATTTTTATGAAGATTTGAATTGATGTGTGTATATTGTTAATCTTAACATGTATATATATTGCGAGAAATAAAATGTGATACGGGAAATTAGTTACGGGCATGTCCATCTAATACATAGACAATTAGATAGGAAAACATGCTAGAGATGCGATGCATGAAATTCAATATATTATGATGATATAAATCTTTGTGTTCAATTTTGTAAACCGTATAAACGCAGAGTTATGTGATATATATTTTCTACATAATACATTATGCAAAGATATTGAATGTGCTGTATCTTTTTATTATTTTTCTTTGCCTGTTTATCGTACTGATACTATTGCAGTCAGAAATATCATTATCTTTTTCTACGTTTCTAAATACGTTACATAATTATGCAGTACATTTAAATCGTTTTAAATTATATGTAATAGAGAAAATAAGAATCCCTAAAGAAAAAACCGACTGTTACAAAAAACACAACATTTTATGCATAATGGTGTTTATTTTGAACTATGCAAGATTTCAAGTTTGTTAATTTAAAACAGAAATTTAATGTTTTGTTACTGCAACTACTTTAATAGTTGTGAAACTCCGATAGTGTAATTATATTTTGATTGCACGTAGGCTATCCTGCCGCTTGAATAGTAGTAAACGAAAATATAATTACCTATTATTTATTGCAAGATCATAAAAATATCAACGAAAATTAAAAGAAAATTGCATCGGCATATTTGAAATATTTTAACAGCAAGTTATATAGTTTTTTAACATATGTAAAAACAGTTGATATTTCGTATAAAGGTATACTTCGCAAAAGGTAGGTTTTGAAAGAGTTTTAACATATTCAAGGTGTTTGATTTGTTATATTCAGAGCATTACTTTTAGTCAAAATGATGTATAAATATATCGCTACATAAAGTCCAACAAAGCGATGTATATGGGTGTCTTAGCCTGGCCAGTGATAAAGCCGTTGTCCAAGCTTTTTTTAAAACTATTTATTCCACATTAAGAATCTACTATAAACTAACTAACAGCATTAAGACAGGATAATTAATTAATGAATTATAGGTTTCGCAGTACGCCTTATGAAGTTCAGTAAGATATTAAGTGTGATGATCTGACGAGGGCAATGACATTACAGTATTCAGTTAACCTGTTTAACAGTCTAGTATGTAATATTGAAAAGGTACGTCTGAAACCAGACGAAAGGTTTTACAAAAGTCTTTAGAAAACACCAAAGTTTAAACTCTATACTCCCTTTTTCTTAGAAAATGGATACACGATTAAAACTCTTTTAGGTATAAAATTGCACTTACGTTTCCCTTTTAAGGAATTCTATACATCTTAATTGTTAATAAAAACTGAAATTTTAAAACGTCATGGTTTTGAAAACATCAAAGTATTTCCAAATAAATAAAGATCATAAGGAATATCTTGAGCAGTCTTATATGGTGATATATTTATGATTTCGATGCGTGCAAGAAATGCATGTGTCAGAAGAATATCGATGACATGATTATCGTTTTTGTAGTACGTATATTTTTAAAGAAAATGAAAACAGAGAGCTTTGAACAGGAATATTATGAAAATCTATTAACATTGAATTTCGTTAAATGAAGTTATCTGATTTATTAACTGCAACTGATCATGTAGAGCTTTAATCTTATTCCTTAAATGCTGATATACGTTTAGAAGTTTAGCACTATTGAAACTAATATATATGTTACCATTTGTGCAACAATCGCATAAATTAGATTATTTATATTTTGAGATCAATGTTAACTTTTTCACATAATTGTATTTTGCAAAGTTAACCTGCAGTAGATGATGACATTCTTAATGCCTTCCGCCTTCTATTATTACCTTTATCATATGCTCTGTGCATAGTTTTCTTACAATAACGCGATTTTTATATTTGTTTTTAGCAAAATAAAAATATCTTTGGAGGAACAATGAATAAACATTGAACAGGCGTTGATGCAAAATCAATTATTTAATATTGATGTATCGACAAAAATTTAAATACAGATAGATAAAAATGTGATTTAAGCAGAAACGTTTTTCGAGATGTAAAATGTGATTTAAGCAGAAACGTGTTATGTATAGATACAACTGTTCAAATTAACAATAATGAACAATACTGATGCAAGGAACATATCTTATATATTATTAGAATTGTTGTTTTATATTCTGTTTAATCACATTTCTGTTGTTTTTTTACTTTTTTACAATTCTCCACAAAAAAATAAAAATAAAAGAGTAATTAGGTGTTAAAGATGATGAATACAATAAGTGTTAAAATAAATATAGTCATAACGAGCACATATTCACCGTGTATTTTAATTATATTTGAAATTATCATTGCGTTATGGATCCAGCTGTTGTTTTGAATTGTATTCTTGAAGTGAAAATCACGTCATAGTCTGGCATTTAAGAAGCTGAAAATACAATACGTTGTTTCTGTAATTGAAAATGTAAATGACAATCCTTTTTGACAAACGAGCATTCTAAAAATGACCTACTCAAATAATACACCAATTCTATATATATATGATATAAAACACTTCTTGTAAATAATGTATGTTTGTTTGATGTTTTTGTTGTTGTTAGATAAGATATTTAAGATTTCAATATAAGTTACATGTTCAAGGATACATGTATCTAAAACTAAATTATAAAGATAAACATGTTAAAATTCCGTTGAGAATGTCTTGAATTCAGTTTTAAATTCTTAATAATCCATAAATATATGTCATTATTATTTTAAGATTCAAATTATATCGAACATATTTTTCTACATTATATTTAACGAATAAAGAGTAATAAATGTGCTCTCTTTATGCTATATTCTTGTCAAAGATTTATCCTGTAAAACCTAAAGTATTCATGTTTTTAATAAATTATTTAAATGCAAGATTGGAAAATCTTCCTGAGCAATCTGGTGTTGTATCTTCAAATTTAGCATTTCAAATTTGAATATTAATGAATGTTGACTAAATGTTAAAAATACTACATTGTATGGAAAGTATGTTTTAAACCCCAGCCCCTTTTAGTTTCTATCACAGACAGCATTACAAGTAAAATATCCTAATCCAAATTCCATTTTGTGTAAAAAACTCTACTTTGAAACGTCTAAAAATCGTCTTTTTTCAGACCTCATGATGAAAGTTTTTATATCACAGTTTTATTTCTCGATAAAGTCATTATTTATCTTTTTTTAAAAGTACCAGGAGACATTTCGTCTTTAATTGACAACAGGTAATGTTTTTTACATTACAAGCTTTATGTTCTTCATTGCATAAAATAATCAGAGGATGTATAAGAATTTTGATTTTATTCTAACAATATTTTGAAAACGAATGTCATGAGTTTTGGTCGTTAGCCTGATTTAGTTCTTGAACTACTCAAATCAAACGATAAATTCCTTCTTTCCCGGTTTTAAATTTGACTCAACCTTAGCTTTTTAATGAATAAATGTATAGCTTCTATCAAACGTGTGATCAATTTTCCTTATACTTTTAGCCAAAGATGACTCACTTAAATAATGAATGAATATACTAATTATAGTGTACGACGGGTTGGTATGTTAGTAGCATATCTGCCATTCCAAACAAAAATTCATAGAAATTAACATTATATCAAATTTTGTGATTTAAAAAAGAAATAATAAACGTGTATTTAGTTGCAACTAGTAGAAACTTGATATGCCTACAGTCTATCTAAAATCATTATAGGAACTCTCAGGTTTATTTCCAACGAAATGACCAAATTAAAATGGATGGTAATAGGAAACGAAATGCAGCTGATGTATTCCCTTATTAAAATACCCTAGATGTCTATAAATTTCTGCAATAAAAGTAGTTTACCCAACTATAAGCATGTAGAGTTATTTACATCTTTTCATCCCTTGCAAGGAAAAAAATAATTTTATTCTATCTTTTCAGCTAAATGACAGGATTGGTAATACTAAATATAGAAGCTAACCATACTATAAATACACATTATTCTTCTAAATATTGGCATGTCAACATTGATATATTAAAGTGAGAAAAAATATCCGTTTTTTTTTTTCAATACTGATTCTCAAGTCACGGTTCTCAATATTCAACATGTCAGACCAAATTAGTCGCTGCGAACACTTTGATTGACTTATTCGTGATTGTATTTACACTTTTATATCAAAATAAATCTAAACATAGTTTGTTATTATTGTCTGTTCCATAGAAACTTGGATTTTTATATACCAGGAGTTTAACATGAAAGAGAAGTTTTATTGTGTTTAACATGAAATGTATAAACTTAAGACATTAATTGAGGCATTTTCGTTTATATTACTGATACTAATTTGCATTTTAGAATAGCATGAGATAAAATACAATGCCTATTATGTTAGGTATATTACCGATTCCCTCACTTTTTTCTATACTTTTATTATAAACATAACATAAGTATGGTACAACTGTGAAATAAAAGATCAAAAATGAAGTGCGATATACGCTTTACACAGTTCAAAACAGTACCCAGTAAAACTGGACCAACAGTAAAGCACCAAGCATCGCAACAATCAAAAAGAAAAGCACAAGAATGGGGAACGTACATTGCGTATTTGCAATCAACGAAATATATAAGCAGTCCAAATTACTTTTTGTGGAAGTACACGTTTATTTCAAAGAAAGTAAATCCCTCTATCATTATTCTTTATTGAAAATGACGTTTGTTTTTTGTTGATAAACCCCCATTTGTTAAAATGATGATGTTTGTATCACGAATTTACAATTTCAATAAAGGGTGTTCTTATCACAAAGATTATGGTACAGTTTCAGCCGTAGTTTGAGTAAGTGTTTCTTTGCCTTTTATACCTAATTTGCTGCTACATTGTCCTACTTATGAATGCCAACATATATCATAAGAATGTCGTTAAAATTTGGCGCATTCTGTCACATTATTTATAAAATAATTATGCAGTATAACTACAAAGAGTTATATAAATGTATCAGTTAACACGTTTTCTTCATAGTTCAAAACATAAAACATAGTTATGACAAAAGTATCAAACTTAGTTATTGATATTCTTACAGTCACGAGGTCCTAAGATTACGAGAGAGTCCTTTAAGAAGGAAACATTTATTTTCAATTATGTGTAAATTCAGCATAAGATTTACAATTATATGGCATTTATCTACAGCGAAAATGTTATAGCACCGTATTGTTCAGTAAACACGCTTTTGTTTTAAGAGCATGCTCTATTTTATTTTTATCTGGTATTTTTGCTATATAAATGCTTTAAAAGGAACTCATATCAAATGGTTTCACAATTGTTAAAAGAATAGTTTCAGTTTCCCCAACAACAGCTCCTGAATATGCGATTCTAATTTTTAAGACAAAAACATGTGCAAGAACAAATACATTAAGTATAATGAAGAGAATGTGTGTTTAATATTTACTCACTGTCCTGGTTATGCAAATGCTTTCATGACCTTATATGTTCCATATGAGAAACACAGGTTAGTGATTATTACACACTTAAATATAATCATGGCTTGCAAGGATGGCAACAAGGAAGAGCGATATACATTGAACACAGTTCCACACAGTACCCAGTAAAACTGGACAAACATAAAAGCATACAGAATCGCATCAGTCAAGAAGAAAAGTGCAAGAATTGGAAACGTACATTGAGTATTTACAATTCTCATTTACTCTCAACGAACTATATATAAACTGTCAAATCAATGTTTACGTAGTACACATTTATTTCAAAGTAAGTAATCAATTAAAAATTGTTGTTTATATCATTATGAACAAAAACTTGCTTCTTTATATTTTCAGAAAATACAGAATCAGTCTTGTTAACACCAAATTTAATTAAACCGCTAAATATCATATTAGTACTAATTATTATTCTAATCCAGCAAAATAATATATAATGATGGCAAATATTTGTTGATGCAGTCAAATAAACAAATATGTCAATGTCCTCAAGCCCAGTTGCTTTAGCCTATTTATATTAACGCTTTTCAGGAGAAAGATTCTGATTCAATTACAATAAAACATGAACACAAATCTTATTTGTCTCATTTATTTCTGTTGGAAAGTAAACAAATATCAATGAAAGTTCATTTGTACTGTTTGTAGATTTAATGAAGACTTTGTAAACGGATTCTTTTGAGATATTTTATTACATACTTTTATTACTAAGATGCCTTTTGTTAAGCGAGTCATTAATATTTGTACCTGTACATTTTGCTTTAAATATTTTTAATAACGTAAGACGAGTACCTTTTAATAAATATTAACATAGACATTAAAATAGGAACACAATCACGTGTAGTCTAAAGAAATATATCAAGACTTTGTTTTAATTCATTTTATTTCTCTAATATTTGTTAAAAATTTAGAAAACATACATTCATTTTTTCAATTAAAACAACAACCTTAATCAGCATGTACTCGTACATATTCAAGCAATGATTACTATTCTTATTGTCATCAAGCATCATGATTGTGTGAATTTCTTTATAATTATCATTTAATCAGAAATGATTACTAAGCTATAAAAGCCTTGTTCTTCAAATATTTATATCAACTTTATGTGATTTGCCACATTATATACTTCTTTTAATGAAAATAATGTAAGAAATAAGTAATAGTGAAGAATAAAATTATTCCTGTTTCTATGAGGAGAGCCTGCATATTACATGCTGAGTCAACAAACACATTTTATAAGCAGGCAATATTTCCTAAAGGTGATTTTCAAACATTCAAGGACACATGGCTTAATAACTTGTATGGTAGTCTACATAAAGCATATTATATGTACCAGATATATATTCTAATGTGATTTAAACTCAGGATGTCAGGGTGATGTACTATTTATCATAATTGGTAATTATTGTAGATAAATAATATTGTAAAATATGATAAAATATATCGTTAAATCATGACTGAGTAATATGCAATAAAGTAGAGAAACTAGGCTTATTTAAGTATAACATTATTTATTTTTTTAATAATTATACTTTTTTGCAGCACATTGCATATGAATTAAATTATATAAGTGCTTATCAATTAACTCATTGTCTAGAATGTGCAATATTTAAGAGAAAATAAATACAAGAATATAGACACAATCAATAATCCCTTATAAAAGAGATCATAAAACACAAATTACAGAAATGTTTCTCGCAAAATGCTAGAATCCAACTAATTTCATGATTGTCTATTGTATAAATATTGCTTTCACTGAATACAAAACGGTTTCAAGTTGTGTTTCCATTAAAAAGAAAATAATGTTTTAATCAATAATGTTGTAAAAAAACTATTTGCAAAGCGATTTCTAGATGTTAGTCAAATTATGTCTCACTTTATGGCAGACATGTAAACATAAGATTCGTTGGCTAAAAATGTCTTTAAATTCTAAACCAGTGAATTTATCCTTACCAAAAAGAAACTTTAAACCCCTTATTAGACACATAATTCATATGCATAAAAATCAAAATGAGACAAAGCTTTTTTTTTAAAAACTTAATGATTTTAACATTTGTCTTATCAAATTACAACCCCTCCGTCATGATTAAGTTGTTCTTATTACATGCAGAATGGACTTTCTAGAATACCACATTTTTATCTTTTAACAGGAGACGGTACTTTATTTTCTTTAGCATGAAATGACTTTTTTTTACTGCCAATCATTTCTTGAATGCCATTATCTTGCACATGGTCGAGATATATTTTATCGAGACAATTCACTTAGAAAACTTTTTGCCTCAGGTCCATCTAAAACCTTGATCAATTAATTAATAAAACTTATCTTGTATTCAACGATCTAACTATTTCACATGTGCATAATCATTTTTGGCATACATAGTACTGTAACAGTGCTCGGCGCGGTATGACCGGTTATGTGTCAGTGCCGTCTTTTAAAACAAACATACACACACAATTATCACAAAATAGTTTTCCTTATTTAAGAAGCCAAACTTACTGTCGGGATGGAACCAAAGTAATGACAGACAATTAAGTGAAGCGGCCTTTACTTCTAGACAAAGACGTCCACACACTAAAATTAGTAAAATTTCATCAATGAAGTCATTACATTATACGAAATGTTGCAGATATATCTAGCAACGTAAAAACTATAATAAATGATAGACATAAATCTGATCACATGAAAGATATAATCTCATAATTATAGAATGCCTGTCAGAATCGAGTAGTGACCAATGTCGAATATACTCAGCATTCATAGATGCAATTCAAAAGATATATTTTCGCGCCTCCAAATAAATACTCTTCCAATGGAAATTTAGAAAGAAAATAAACAAGAAACATATTGTTAAGCAAACTAACAAGGTAGCATTAGCAAAAAGACACATAAAGTCCGCGTGAATTGTGTAAAATATCCGACAAAATGCCGGTTTAAATAAAATAAAAATAAATATTAGGCACAATGTAGATATATGATGACAAAATTAATAAGAAAAAAAGACATAATTTGATGTGAGAAAAGAATATAACAGCCCTGACTTGAAAAAAATACATGGCAACCTTTTATAGCTACATCAAGGCACTTGGCACCTGTTGTAATTAATATTATTAATATTAATTTACTGGAAAATTAATATCTCTTGGAAGCAACAGAAGAAATAAAAAGAACAGAATATTTTTAAAATGCACACTCGATGTTACTGAAGCTCTTCACTGTGTAAAGAAGCAAAATCTCACGACACTTTACTCCGGCCTCAGTTGTATCCAATCAACAGTCAACACGAAAAGTGTTTAAATACATGATCCCGACGCCAAAACATTATAACAACACCAGAGCCTACTTGATATGCATATTATGCTTTTTATGTCTACCATTACTTTAATCAAGTTTCTTCAAAGGACTAGTAACGATAAAGGTTTCCCTCTGCTACAAGAACATGACATTTATAGGAACTTGTTTTCCTGTTAACGTAAGTCATGCTAATAAAAGTATTTAAAGCGTGTTATTCGATGTGACCTGTTGCATATCTGCAAAGAATGTAGTGAGAATCAAGATATTTATAAAACAGGTCTATTTGTATTTGTGTATATTCGCCTGCTTTCTTTATAAAAATGAAACGAATCAAGTTTCCAAAAACACGATCCCATGTAAGAAAACTGTAAGAAATTTGACATGACTTTTTCACTCTGATGTTGCTTAAATTCTACATTATAAAATTGAAATACCAGCTAACACATCATTTATTAAAGATCCTGTAACACATTTTTTCATGGTTTTATTTCATAAATATGATGCTCAAATTAAGATTTGTCAATATTGTAAGTTCCAATAAGCATTATTTATAAAGATATTACCCAATTTAACATTTCATGTAAATAAAGGGAGGTAATTAGAAATTTATTTTCTATAAATTATAAGTCAAATTTTCCAATAAGAAATGAATGCATGTAATTCATTCATTAAATATAATGTGCACAAATATTTGCAGTACACATTTTAAATATTCTTCGATGTTTGAATTTTTTTTTTGTTGCATAATTATATACATATATATTTTTTTGCAAGTGTGGTATACACACAGTAACAATATCAATCACAAAACATACAGGATCTTTAACACGTTTATAACTGTTTAATGCCAATCAATCATATTGACAATAACATCCTTTCACCGATTCAAGACCAGAAGTTAACCATGCGCAGTAACAACTAAACATATCCGAATGAAATAAACGCTTGTTCGTTTCCGCTTTTACAAAACTATGGAAAGTCACAGCTGTCATTAATGCATAATATCATTCGGTGACATTTGTTGTTATTAGATAAATAATTTTATGTTCTGATACTCAGTTTAAGACAATGTCAAATCGTAACTGTTAGGTGAACAAAATCACCATATTCTTTGCAAATAGAATTAAGAAACTAATAAATAGTTTATAACACAGGTACAATTTATTTCATGTAATTCAAATGCAACTATTTTCTACGACAGTCATTCAATGACTTTGGTTGTTATATAAGCGGGATAGTCTTCTATTTTATTACCAATTTTATTGGATATAAATGTATGTAAAAGTCAATATCATAGACAGTATAATATGGACCTGTATAGTAATGTATATATTTAATACCAATAGATCAGACATTCATGAGCTCATTGTTTTGATTGTAAATGTTATATGTTCAAGGATAGCAAAGCTATGTACATGATTGTTACATGTATTTTTTCCAAAAATATTGTTTCGACAACATGAAGGCTTTTAAACATCATAACATTTGTTTTGCTTCTTTCAAACAATATGCAAATTCTGATAGACTAAGTTCTGAACTTATCAGCGTCCTCATTTCTAAAGATATAGATTTATATATCAAGTTTGATTTCAACTAGGATATATATAATACTAACTGATACTTAAAAAGATTTCAAAAATGATAACACGGCAATTAACATCGTATTGAATTTCAATAATTAATTCACTGGATAAAAAAATGTAAACCTAGCCTTACTGAACTGACTGAGTCAAAATGAAGATGTTTTAACTTTCGTTGCATGGTATACATAATACCGTAGAGAATCGCTCATCATTTAATAGAAATTTATTTTTGTAACATCCGTGATATTGCATTACAAACAAATGCAAATTGGACAAATTGATTGTGTTGATTCGATACGTTTTCGATTACAAATAAATTGAATTGTTATTTCTGGAAGTCAGTTCACGCAGTAAAAAGTGTTGACAAGTAGACAATGTGTTACTTGTCTTTATCTAATTTACTTTATCTAATTAATGCCAACAATATAATTTAAAGCGTTTTAATCTTAGTCCGTGACAAGAATACATTTTGTGGAAAATGCACTTGCTTATATCCTCGCGCCTAATTGCAATTCTAGTTTGAATCATTATTAATAGTGTTCACGTTTAACTCATATCTTAGCTATATCATGGTTATCATTATGGTTTGCCTCGAGTTCCCGTTATATTACCACCGCAAATTAAACAGTCCGTGTTCATACAGTATTAAGGTAATCGATACAAACGTTACATTCTCTGATCCCAGTGTTATATATTTATCACTCCTTATAAGCATTTTATAATCCAGGGCGGTTTTAGTTTTGAACATGCCTCGAACCAATCCCGTTGGTTGATATCTTTTTTACACTGTAATATTACATTTCTTAATATTATTTAATTTAAATTTCAGATGTCTTTGGCGCTTTGTAACTAACAAGCACCAAATCGAAATTATTTGCACTTACACATCTCATTTTAAAAATATGGTTGTTTGAAAGGCTTCTTCCTTTGACCAGACATTTTGAGATAACTTTGCCCCTTGAAGGTACAAAAAAGATTTATGTATGTTTATACAATTATAATATTTCCCCATCAGCAGCAATGTAAAACTTTAAACTTTTATTATTTGACAAAGCATTTTGTTTATTGGCTAAATACGAGCAGAAGGTCAAATGTGTACAAATTGCATTGATGTACTCAGTAACATTTTTACGAATATGGTATGATGTAAACTTGTGTTTCGCTGATTTGCCGCCTGCAAATATTACAAATTTATATTGTGTTAACCAAAGATTTAATTATTTATTATATCATCATTAAAAAAATGGATAATAAAGTGTTTAATAATAACCATTATGAAATTTATGGTTAAACACACTATAAGTATTGGAAAACAAGGAGTTAATCATAGTTACCACAACGGTACCAAATGGAAATTTGCTAAATGCTAAAATAAAGTTATCTAACGAAAGCAGTCTTTTGAGACCCCATTTCGTTTTATAAGCACTTTGAATACTCGATTATGCCACCCATTTTCAGTCTTCCGAGACAGAACGACATAGTAATCTGATAAGCGAAATTGTTTTCTAATTGAATGTTCAATGAGCGTCGCAATATAACGTATTTGTTAATATCTATGAATTACACTTTAACTGTAACAATATTTGATCATGCTAAATTTGAGACAAATTTCACAATCCTTCATTAAGCTTAAATTCAGATTAAATTCTATTTCCTGCTTAAAAAAATTACTGTTTTATGACTTTGATATAAATTTATTTTAAACCTCCATTAAATGTTTTATTACTTCTGTCTCGATTGAAGAACCTTGAAGAAACTAGCATCAAAGAACATTTATCAAATTGCTTATGTTTTTGTCAATCCATAGCTCAAATGACTATTACGAAAACGTTTATGAATGCAAATTTCTTAGAAATTTAAAACAAAGGGTAAAAATAAAATAAACTACAACAAAAAGAAACAAGAAAAAACACCGCACTTTATCTTATATGTAATTAAGCATTGACGCATCACTTATATTGTGTACAGAGGTCACTTCAATTTAACTTGCGATTTGATTAAAGTGTTGACATAAAAATTGTGTCTTTAGGATACAACGGAAAACACGCTACACTAACACAATGAGATATACATATTATTACTTCATAACGGACATCTATGTAACAAATTATTGGTTAAGATAACATTATAATCGAGAGGCACTCTTTCTTTACCTGTAAAATCACACACTTTCACAAGAGGGAAAACTTTTTTAAATGGTGCTACATAGAAATATTTTGATATTTAATGACGCAAAAATCACAGACTTGTTTTAAAACTTGACAAATATTAAGCAAGAACCGACGCTTTGTGTAAAAAAAAACATACATGAATAAGTCTCCTTAGCTATAATAACAATCCAGATATTGTTAGCAATAACAATATCTGGTTAATATAGAAGTCAGTCCCGATATTTAAGGTATTAATTGATATGTTTAACACTCTAATTCATACATGCACGTCTTATTTCTATCTCTGAAATCACTATCATAATGTCCATAGTTGTACGAGTTAAACACACTCAGATAAAAGAGTTAGATTGACATAGGAATTTGCTTTGAAAAGATCAAATTAACATATAAAGAAATTAATAAATACTTTCAATCTGCTCTATAAAACAACTTTACTACAAATCAGATAATCAAACATTTGACCATGTCCTGCCTCCTAAAAAAGATTTCGACCTGTTAAATCTTATTCAAGTAAATCATGTATTAATTAATTAAAAATTTCAAATTAATCACATCTAGCCTTTTATTTACTTTTAACGACTGCATGTTAAAGATCGATTGATAATTTCCTCATAGAAATCATTTTCTTTTACTTAAGATATACCAAATTGACAACATACCACTAAGAACTTATCAAGAATTACCTTTTGCGCAACCGTTTATAATTATAAGCATTTTGGAGTATTGCTTTGTATGTATATGGGCAAAAAAAAACATTCTGATAAGCGAGGTTGACAAGAGTATTGGCTATTACATAAACAAACTGTTGCTATTACATAAACAAACGGTTGCTATTACATAAACAAACTGTTACTATTATATAAACAAACTGTTTGATAGCGAGACGCAACAGTCATGATAAAAGCACCTGTGATTGTATAGGACATCAGAAGAAAACAAACGATCACTAATCGGATGCATATCTAAACGGAAAAATACCACATGCAGCAAATGAAAAAAATAAAAACAGCTGTGAAAATAGATTGTGCTACTATATGGTTGTTTGGGTTGCATGTAAAAGGGGAATCATTATAATCATTATTTATTTATTATCATCCTAAGTTGGTAAAAGCGTACATGCACTTGAAATACGTTACAAATGGACGTTTCAAACTGAAACATCGCGCATTTCAATTTATTAAGATAAGGTATTAAACATATTCAAATCTCGTGAAATGATAGTCCGCTTATTGACCTAACGATGATTTAAAATATTGTGAATGATTCATTTTGTAGCATAAAGCCAAATCGTATAGCATTAAGCCAGGCAAATGTTTGAAATAAACAAAATAATCGAAGTGAAACCATAGTTTGGAATAATAGGCATGTATGTTTTTGAAGACATCATATATCAAGACATGATTCCTAATTAATCGCTTACGATAAACAACTGTTTTAATAATAAAACTGTACTAAGTGTCTCTGTGAAGTTTTTTACACAGTTATTAAAGTATATACATAAAACGTCATCGTTATTTCTGAAAGAATAAACAGGAAATTGAACTGCCACAAAATGTCTTGTTCAGACATATTACAGAGAATAATTTGATTATAAGTTCATGAAACACAATAAATGATTATTTTCAATGGAATATCAACGATAGGGGTATTGCACATTTTCTCTCGACAAAATGACTAAATATAGAATGAAAACAAAGACGATTTAGCCGTTTAACCATGTTTATTAAGTACAAATCAATTAAAGCCGATCGATTTATAATTATTATGAACGTTTGTGCAACGTCTTATTGTTATAAATTTTAAAGTTTTTTTTTTTCATTCCATGGCATGCACAATATTGGAAAATTAAAATAATGATTATCAGTTAATGGACATTTATTTTATATTGTATCATCCTTTAAATTGCATCACAAACAAATGCAAATTGAAGAAATTGATTATGTTGATTCGATACGTTTTCAATTAACGTATTTGTAAATATCTATAAATTACACTATAACTGTAACAATATTTAATCATGCTAAATTTGAGACAAATTTCACAATCCTTCATTAAGCTTAAATTCAGATTAAATTCTATTTCCTGCTTTAAAAGTTACTGTTTTATGACTTTGATATAAATTTATTTTAAACCTCCATTAAATGTTTTATTACTTCTGTCTCGATTGAAGAACCTTGAAGAAACTAGCATCAAAGAACATTTATCAAATTGCTTATGTTTTTGTCAATCCATAGCTCAAATGACTATTACGAAAACGTTTATGAATGCAAATTTCTTAGAAATTTAAAACAAAGGGTAAAAATAAAATAAACTACAACAAAAAGAAACAAGAAAAAACACCGCACTTTATCTTATATGTAATTAAGCATTGACGCATCACTTATATTGTGTACAGAGGTCACTTCAATTTAACTTGCGATTTGATTAAAGTGTTGACATAAAAATTGTGTCTTTAGGATACAACGGAAAACACGCTACACTAACACAGTGAGATATACATATTATTACTTCATAACGGACATCTATGTAACAAATTATTGGTTAAGATAACATTATAATCGAGAGGCACTCGTTCATTACCTGTAAAATGAGCACACACTTTCACAAGAGGGGATACTTTTTTAAATGGTGCTGCACAGAAATATGTTGATATTTAATGACGCAATACTCACAAACTTGTTTTCAAAACTTGCCAAAAGTAAGCAAAAACCAACGCTTTGTGTAAAAAACATACATTAATAAGTCTACTTAGCTATAATAGTTGACTTGCTAACAATATGTGGATAATATAGAAGTCAGTCCCGATATTTAAGGTATTAATTGATATGTTTAACACTTTAATTCATACATACACGTCTTATTTCTATCTCTGAAATCACTATCATAATGTTCATAGTTGTACGAGTTAAACACATTCAGATAAATAGTAAGATCGAAATAAGAATTGCTTGCAAAAGATCACTTTAACATATAAAGAAATTAATAAATACTTCCAATCTGCTCCATAAAACAACTTTACTACAAATCAGATAATCAAACATTTGACCATGTCCTGCTTCCTAAAGAAGATTTCGACCTGTTTAATCTTATTCAAGTAAATCATGTATTAATTAATTGAAAATTTCAAATTAATCACATCTAGCATTTTAATTACTTTCAACCGACTGCATTTTAAAGACCGATTGATAATTTCTTCATAGTAGTCATTTTCTTTTACTTAAGATGTATCAAATTGCCAACATACCACCAAGAACTTATCATGATTTACCTCTTGCGCAACCGTTTATAATTATAAGCATTTTGGACTGTATTACTTTGTATGTATAAGGGAAAAAACATTCTGACAAGTGAGGCTGACAAGAGTATTGGCTATTACATAAACAAACTGTTTGATAGCGAGACGCAAAAGTCAAGATAATAGCACCTGTTATTGCATAGGACATCAAGAGAAAACAAAACTTCAATAGAATATCCTGATCAGACATATAACTGCTCTTAATCAGACGTATTGAATGTATCTTAAAAATCCAACTACAATAAAATAGATTTATAACTAGACTATCATCATTGGATATTATATTTAAAAAAAAAAAATTCAGTCTTTCGTTGCAAATGAATTTGGTTTAAGGAATAAGATGAATGTTTTATCGATTATATCTATTACTATTTCGCTTACTATCAAACTAGTTTACATTGCACTACTTTAAATGCCAAAAAAGCATCATAAAATGATAAGAAATATAATATTAGAATAAAAATCCTTTTTGTTTTATAAAACTTTCTGTTGTTCAATAAAATTCAGAATGTCCGTATACATAAGTTCATATCCGGCGAAATTTATTAGTTTCCTTGAATAATTAAACATTCTTACAAACCAGGAAAACCATTTAAACTATAAATCTGTCACAAAACCCCAAAATAATATGATATTAAAAACGTAATTTAAAGACAGAAACGCATCATTATTATACGGAAATCTTTTACAATTATGTAAATAGATGAATTGCATGCGTGATATACATTTCTATAAGACACTTTTACGATTCAACAGCGCGTTGAATCAAACGAAACGAAAGATTGGTCGATTTGAGTATTAAAATGTACATGCACTTTTAGACGTTTCAATAGTTGCTAAAGTTTAAAGTTTACATATCAACCTTAAATCTAAACTGACAATACATAAAATTGTTTATATGAAAACACAATAAGCTGTTACAAGAAATGTTTGAAATGAAAAATTAAACAGTATTGTTTATGTATAAATGTTTTAATCTACCATTAACTTGAATTTGATGATTCAATTTTGTTGTTTCATTTACTTCAACTGTAGTGAAATTCCATTACTACAATGAAGTTACGATTGCGCGCAGCATCTTCTCAAGTTCCAAGATAATAAAATGCTTTTTTTACTACTAGATTATTTATAGTTTTATCATAAAACAAACCAATAATGCAAAATAGAAGAAAATGCATCACTAATCGGATGCATATCTAAACGGAAAAAATACCACATGCAGCAAATGATAAAAAACAGCTGTGAAAATAGATTGTGCTACTATATGGTTGTTTGGGTTGCATGTAAAAGGGGAATCATTATAATCATTATTTATTTATTATCATCCTAAGTTGGTAAAAGCGTACATGCACTTGAAATACGTTACAAATGGACGTTTCAAACTGAAACATCGCGCATATCATTTTATTAAGATAAGGTATTAAACATATTCAAATCTCGTGAAATGATAGTCCGCTTATTGACCTAACGATGATTATAAGGATTGTGAATGATTCATTTTGTAGCATAAAGCCAAATCGTTTAGCATTAAGCCAGGCAAATGTTTGAAATAAACAAAATAATCGAAGTGAAACCATAGTTTGGAATAATAGGCATGTATGTTTTTGAAGACATCATATATCAAGACATGATTCCTAATTAATCGCTTACGATAAACAACTGTTTTAATAATAAAACTGTACTAAGTGTCTCTGTGAAGTTTTTTACACAGTTATTAAAGTTTATACATAAAACGGCATCGTTATTTCTGAAAGAATAAACAGGAAATTGAACTGCCACAAAATGTCTTGTTCAGACATATTACAGAGAATAATTTGATTATAATTTCATGAAACACAATCAATGATTATTTTCAATGGAATATCAATAATAGGAGTATTGCACCTTTTCTCTCGACAAAATGAATAAATATACTAGAATGAAAACCAACACGATTTAGCCGTTTAACCATGTTTATTAAGTACAAATCAATTTAAACCGATCGATTTATAATTATTTTGAACGTTTGTGCAACGTCTTATTGTTTTAAGTTTTAATATGTTTTTTTATTCCATGGCATGCACAATATTGTAAAATTAAAATAATGCTTATCATTAAATGGACATTTATTTTAAATTGTATCATCCTTTAAATTGCATCACAAACAAATGCAAATTGAAGAAATTGATTATGTTGATTCGATACGTTTTCAATTACTAACAAATTGATTTGTTATTTTTAGAAGTCAATTTACATAGACGACCACGTATTAATTTGTTGTCATTCTCATACTTACAATATCGCTTAAGACAGACATTAAATTAAATCGTGTTCCTAATCTATCAAATTGAATCTTTGAGACCTATTATATTAACAATTTGTTGACAAGGTATCTGCTTTATTTTGCGTTGCAATATAAAACCAGTCTTTGTATTTAAATTGTCTTTAAAGTGAAAGTGACTCTGTTAATTTGATATCTCAGCTAGTATGTATATTATTTTGTACTTTTAATAAATGGCGGGCCTGTGTTCCTGTTATCATAGCAAATAAGCAGTGAGTCAGCTACAGTATCTACATGTTATTGGTACAATAATCACTTTTAATGATTGTGCATACTTTATACTTATTTGAAATAGTTTCATGACTATATTTTGACAGATAGGATTTATCTTAGTTATAGTTAAACATACCTCGTGTACCTATTAAATTGATTTTTTGTTTCAAACTGCAACATATAAATCATAAAGTTGCTTTTTTCTTTAACGATTGGTGCCCAAATGACACAGGAATCCTTATTATATGTACTTGCATCAAAATGATAAATAAAAAGGGTAAAACTGTTTTAAGGTTTCTTCTTGTACCTGAGATTTTGTAATTAACTTTACCAGTTCAAAGTACACAAATATGTTTGATTTGAAATTCAATACAGAAACATGTAAATTTTAACTTTGTTGGTCCAAACAATAACATTAAATTTTACTCATCGCCAGCATTTAGAAAATTTCAATTTGTTTAATAAACAAACCTTTCCATCCAATTATTTGATACAAGCATTAAATTGGTACACATTCACATCACAACCGATTTTATATGATGTAAATTTGAGTAATGTTAAGTTATACTACCTGCTGTTAAGATTAGAAAAGTGCATATGCGTTAACTCAAACAACTATTTTACCATGTAATGAATATATAAAAAATTGTATCACAGTGATGGTATTTATGAAGGGAAAACAACATAATCATTTCAAAACCGAGATAAATCACACGTCAAAAGTACTAACCGGAAATGGGATTAAATGTTTAAATCAGGTTATCTAATGACAGTTGTCTTTTGAGACCTGATAACAATTTATAAACACTTTAAAGTCGCTACCATATCACCCATGTGATTCTTCTGAGACAAAATGTCGCATTAATCTGACAAGCGATATTGATGTTCAATTGACAGTTTAATGATTGTTGCCATATAATACATCTGTTGATGTCTCAGAATGACACTTTCAGTATAATAACACAAATAAATCATGTTAAATTTGAGACGAATTCCACAGGTCTTAATTAGTAATGATATTACTTAAGCTTTAATTCATGAACTTCATTAAATATAAAGACACATGTTTCTCTACTTCCTTCTTTATTTTTTTATATTATTAGTATACACATTTGAAATTTGCCTTAAATAATTGTTACTTTTCATACTTTCATTTGTTATTGCAAAAACAGAAACTACATTTAAATTGAAATTTGTCAAACTGCTATCTAGTTGTCATTCAAATGCTTGAATGGCTGTAACGGATTATTTTATTCATTTTATTTATTGAGAAATGCACTTATGGCAAAGGGTTGGTTATCTCGAAATTTGCGCAATAAATATACTTTTATATCGTCGGTAAGTTAACATTTTCCCCTGGCAAAATGGAATTTAGAATATAACTGTCACAGGGTCATTTTGTCTTTGCTAGAATACTCTGTAATTCATACCCATACTCTATATCATTCCCCTATCGTCTCTTTTTCAATCATTCATATCATTATCCAACTTCATACTAATAACTTCATTTGACCTGTAACACGTTGACGGGCCTCATTCACTTCATTTTTGAATTCGGTCACGCTCACCTTCACGCATGCGCACAAGTAATGAGAACTTTTAGCGAGAGCTGTTGTTTTTCATTGACTCCGTATTTCTATCTAATTGTGTGCCAACAATATATTTACAGGTATATTTGAGGTTATAAAACATTGTAAACATGAATTACTATGATATGTGTATGTATTTCACTTGGAATTATCAATAGCACAAGAAATGAGAACTTTTAGCGAGAGCTGTTGTTTTTCATTGACTCCGTATTTCTATCTTATTGTGTGCCTACAAGATATTTACAGGTTCCTCTTTGAACGCCCAATCCTCCCGAGTGAGAACTCACGTATATCCGTGACATTTGGTGGCCAGTGTTACATTTGGGACGTTTTGGTGCGAAAAAGTTGAGGACGAACTCAGTTCGGGTGGATTGTCTCCCCGCTTGTATCAGCCAATGAGAATTGGGAAACCCTTCTTACTTCACATTGTGAATGTCAACAAGGAATTCCGTCCATCATGTTGTATCGAAAATTTTATATTTTGTTTTAACAATCAAATGAAAGCTTTCTAAAGTAAATATAGGCCTCTTTAGTTAATATACAGTACTCTACATTGAAACACTAGTGTATAAACTCAACAGACCAGGATTTCTTTATTTTTCAACGTTGGATTCTACCTCTGGACATTTTGTTTACATTTTTATTGGAAGGAGATTACAGTGATAAACATTGACTTGAATGACATTAATAAGTGATTTAACCTTTAGATAGATTGAAATATATAAAATTTCCTAAAATCTTTTGTAGTTACCATCTAAGTATTGTTCATTGTATATTTTTCTTCACTGTCATAGATTTCTACAGTTATTGTTTATATTTGACAGGTTGTTTGGCATTGAAGTTGTGTGTTTTGTGTGGAAGTCAACCTTGGCATTGAGCACTACATTAATAGATTAACAGATTTCATTGCATTAATACATTTTCATTTTGGTAACTGGTGATTGGTGAGATAATCCTTTCATATCTTTCTTCTGGTCCCTGATACTATACTCTAGAAGCCATTTCTTTCCATTTTACCATCTGTATTGTCTTATTATTACTATACTCCTGTAAAACATCCCCGCTTTAACAGTCCACTTTATTGAAAAGCTTGTGACATACTTTTGTACTATTACCTGATTTAAAAAAAAGAAGAAAAAAAAAAAGAATTTCATCTTTGGAAGAAATTTAATTTTGACAGCTTTATTAATTTATTAATCTTTTGGCGGCTCACGTACACTTCATAAAATTTATGAGTCTTTGGAAAATGTTTTGTATTAGGTGCCTGAATATGAAAAAGTCAATAATGTAGTCCTGTAGTGTAATGATAGTTTAGTTCAACTTGTTGGTACTTCTGTCATAACAGTGAAAGCCAAATAAATATCAAAATACAAGAAATACTATAAAGTAATTGACATTTTATCACAGGGATTAGATACTCCTTTGATAACATCTCTTGTATTACTTAAATATTCGGACCAGGTATTATAGTGTGGTACAATTGAATCTTTGTTGTAGTGAATTTTACAGTCCTTGTTTAGCCAGGAAAGTACATGAAACATTGTGCTCTAGTTTGAATTAAATCAAGTGGTTATTGTAGACATTTTGGTTTAGCAGTCATATGAAAGTAGTGTGTGCTTATATTGTCTTCATTGTTATTTGAATTTCCCTTGTAAATTGTTTGGTAGATGAAATCCATTCAATTTTATTACAAGTTGGATATAGTACTGGACTTGATATTTATATATTGCATACATTCTAACATTGGAAAACTATAGAAGTTAGTACAGTGTAAAGGAATTACCAGCATTGAATATAGTGATTGCATTTACAGACATTTAATTGGTGCACATAAAAGCTGCAAGTTTGAAAGTTTATTTATGTGTTATTTATTTTGTTTGTTAAAAAAAAATTCTATGGTGTACAATACGGGACATCATTTTTGTGTGTTTTAATTATTCATTTACTAAAGGCCTGAATTGTCTTTGGAAAATAAAATTCATCTGGTGTGTAAATTCTGCTAGATATACATATTACCATTACAAATTTCAGTTGCCATATTTGTGTATGGTGTACAATGTATGCCATCTTGTGAACAAAAATTTTGTTTGGGTATTACTTTGAGTTTATCTATTTTCATTTGAAAGTTTTTATTTGGAATAATATTTCAAGTAAAAAGTGCCCTTCATTTTATTTATTTTGAAAAGTCTAAGTTGTTGTTGTTGATTCATTGACACGTTATGTCAGTAATTATCAATATGGATAATGACGATACCACACCTAAAGGAAAAGATAGTCGTGATGAGTTAGATCTTGAGTATTGTTTGAGACGTGTTTTGAGTTCTGGTTATATTGTTGATACAGTTCACTCTCCACTGATGCTGATCCTGATACACATACACCTATTAGGGAGTACCGACATAGACATCGTGATCGTTCTCCTCCTGTGTGATCTCCTCATAGGTTGCATTCTATTCATGAAAGTGCCCCGTCACTCTTTGTTGATAGGCGTCAGAGTCGTGTTTCTTTTCGTCCTGATTTCGATTCCACCCCTCTTGGCTCAAGTTTGCCCAGAAAATCTGATTATTATGCAGGCCTGAGTTTGAAGGATTATCACAGTCCTTTCCCAGATCTGCTTCTCTCCCACAGCATGATTTTTATAGCAGCCCTTACAATTTTCCACCATAGAGACTTCCTAAATTACCTCAGTTTTCAGGGGAATTGAAGAAAGAAGATGTAGAATTTGTCGTTTGGAAGTATGAAGTCAACTGTATTCTCAAAAGCGGTTTGTATTCTGAACATTCCATTTTGGAGTCGATTCGGCGTAGTCTGCGTGGGAAGGCCAGATCAGTTTTGTTACATCTTGGGGAGTGGGCGACTGTGGATTAAATCGTTCGAGAAATGGATGCAACTTATGGTAACGTGGCATCTACAGAGAGGCTGAAAGAGCAATTCTACTCTGCAAGTAAATGGGAGGGTGAATCAATTGTTGACTATAGTCTTCGATTGGAGTATCTTCTTGTTGATTCCCAAATCACGCTTGATAGAAAGACACGTGATGACATGTTGAGGAACAGATTGTGGTCTGGATTAAGGAACCAGGATTTGAAGAACGCCACTAGGTACAAGTTTGAGGCGGAACTTGATTATACAAGGTTTAGGCGAGAGTTGCGACTTGTTGAAGAGGAGATGAAGTTGGCTCAACAAGGAGTGAAATCATCAGGTATCTCTTCCAGGGATAAATATTCTACTTCTTCTTTTCCTTCTAATTCTTCCGACAGGTCCAAAGAGCAAGATGTCAGACAGTGTAGCACCTCTGTGGAATCCAAAATTTTACAGGAGTTACAGGATGTTACTGCTCAGTTGAAGACATTGAACAGCAGAGTCACTCGCATTGAAAGAGACCTTGATGATGTCAAGAAGAATAGGTATAGGTCAGATGGGAACCGATGGCGAGGTAGAGGTACTGACATCCGAAGTCAAGAGACAGAGCCGCAACCACCATCAAGTTCTAACTCTGCTACCCCATCCAAGACAGATAAGCCTTTAAACCAGCAGGCTCCTCCACCAAAGGGCCAGTAGGAGGACCGCCCAGTCAGAGAGGCCCACCAAGTATCCCTTTGGTTGGACATTCCAATGAAACAGATGTTCTTGTTAATGGATGCCCTGCTACAGCACTTTTAGACTCTGGTACTATGGTCACAACTCTTGCTCATTCTTACTTTTCATCTTTAGATCCTTGTCCAGAGCTGTTGAGTATTTCTGATTTCTGTGTCAAAGGAGAAAATGATTCATCTATTCCTTATATTGGTTATTCTATCCTGGATATTTCTGTTCCATGTCTTTCTTCAGATTCTGTTGTCTCTGTTCCTGTGTTGTTAGTACCTGATACTTCTTATTTCAAATAGATAAATACAGAATCCCTACAGAAAGACCAACACGGCAAAATTGAAAATGTTGCAGGCTCTATACCTATATATATTCCAAGTCTATACCTCTTTATTATTGGTACTAATGTTACTAGCCACTACAAGAGATGTTTTACCACACCAGAATCAGTTCCATCTCCATGGGATGAAGTCTTTTCTTCTATTCCGGATAACACTGCAGTTCAGGTGAAGGTTTTTACCACCAGACCTATGTATATACAGCCTTTTCAGGTTTTTACTGTTCCAGGTATTGTTCGTGGAAGTCATTTCATTAGACAGGGTGTTACAGAGGATGATGAGAACTTGCACTCTTTCAATGTTTGCCCTCGCCTTGTTGAAGTTGACCCTAGCCGTTCCTTCTCAGTTTTGGTTCGTATTTGTAACATGAGTGTCGGAACTGTTCGTATCATGCCTAAAAGTTCAATCTGCCTTCTTCAAGATGTGAACGTTGTTCGATCAGTTGACCCCTTGGAAGCCACATCGTCTAATATTGGTGCCAAAGATATGTCTTTGGAAGATTTAGGAGTAGACTTATCCAAGAGCTCTTAATTACAAGATCATCTAAGAGACGCTACACAGTTCCTCGAGAAATGGAAAGGTATATTTTCTACTGGCATCACAGACCTTGGCTGCACTAATCTTGTAGAGCCTGAGATCAACTTGACTGATCCACAGCCTTTCAAGGAGCCCTATCGTCGCATGCCTCCTGGTATGTATGAAGAGGTTCGGGAACATCTTCAAGATATGCTTGCTGCAGGAGCCATCAGGGAATCCAAAAGCCCTTTCTCAAGTAACGTCGTCCTTGTTCGCAAGAAAGACAATTCACTCAGGTTCTGCATAGACTTCAGAAAGCTGAACAGCCGAACAGTTACTGATGCCTACTCACTGCCAAGGATTGATGAGACCATTGATTCCCTCGCAGGTTCCAAAATCTTCAGCAAACTAGACCTACGATCAGGTTACTGGCAAGTTGCCATGAAGGAGTCTGACAAGCCCAAGACTGCTTTTTCGGTCGGCCCACTTGGTTTCTATGAGTGTGAAAGGATGGCATTCGGACTAACCAACGCTCCCGCCACCTTTCAGCGCTTGATGGAAAGATGTATGGGGGAACTTCATCTAAAGGAGTGTTTGATATATTTGGATGACGTCATCGTTTATTCCAAGACGTTAGATGAGCACTTTAAACGACTTGATGCTGTTTTTCAACGCCTCAAGGAAGCTGGTTTGAAGCTTAAAGGCAGCAAGTGTGAGTTTTTTCCTCCCTCGTGTCACATATCTCGGTCATGTTGTTAGTGCTGACGGAGTAGAGACTGACCCAGAGAAGACCAGAGTTTTGAAGGAGTGGCCCGTTCCGAAGTGTCTTAAGGATCTTCGCAGCTTTTTAGGTTTTACCGGCTACTATCGTCGTTTTGTACCAGGTTATGCTAGTATAGCCAAGCCTTTGAATGACCTCCTTGCTGGACACCCGACAAACACTAAAGGTAAGAGTAAGAAGGATGCAGCTACTTGGACTTGGAATTCAGATCAACAAGAGGCATATGAACAGCTCATTGAGAAGTTGACTACCCCTCCTATTCTTGGCTATGCCGATTTTACAAAGCCGTTCATCTTGAACATCGATGCAAGTACTTCCGGTTTAGGAGCGATCCTCTATCAGGAGCAGGACGGTCAAGAACGCGTAATCGCCTACGCCAGCAGAGGGTTACGTATTAATGAGCGAAATTATCCTGCTCATAAGTTAGAGTTTCTTGCGTTGAAATGGGCTGTTGTTGACAAATTTAACGATTATTTGTATGGTAACTCCTTCAAAGTTCGTACAGATAACAACCCATTAACGTATGTGCTCTCTTCCGCCAAACCAGATGCAACTTCACATAGATGGTTAGCTGCGTCAGCATCTTTCAACTTCACCTAACAGTATCGTGCTGGACGTTCAAACATAGATGCAGACTTTCTTTCAAGAGTTCCTAATTCATCTGAAACTATTGTTTTCAATGACGCAGTCAAAGTTATTATACAAGGTTGTATGTATATTAAGGAATCACCTGTTGTTGAATGTATTTCTATGAGTCAGAAAGTCGTTGACATAACTACCTTAGTGATGTTGATTGGAAGCTGGAACAGTCAAAAGATCCTACAATTTCAAGGTTTAAACAGATCTTTTCTACTGGTCATAAACCAACTAGAAGACTTTCTTCACGGGAAACTGAATCTTTTCGTCAATACCTTCGAGAGTGGCCCAGTCTTTTTATCAAGGATGGTATACGTTATCGTCATGGTCAGGTATGTAATCATCCCGTAGATCAGCTTGTTCTGCCGGACTCATTTAAGGATATGGTTTTCACTGGTCTCCATGACAATGCCGGTCATCAGGGTATTGACAGAACCAATTCCCTCATCAAATCTCGTTTCTTTTGGCCAGGTTTGGATGGTTTTGTTGAAACTCGTGTACGGAAGTGTCCTCGTTGTATTCGGCGGAAAACACCTTTGTCAACTTCTGCAGGACTTATTCCAAAAAATATGAAAAACAAGATCAACAAGGAAAGGCGGCGTTCAATGAACGCAATCCATTCTTCTTATCCTCTAGAGTTAGTCTGCATGGACTTTTTGACCTTAGAGATGTCAGCAGGTGGATATAAGAACGTGTTAGTTATCACTGATCACTTTACCCATTATGCACAAGCCATACCGACTGAACCAAACGGCACGCACCACGGCGAAAGCACTTTTTGATAATTTCATTTGTCATTATGGTTTCCCTAGTCGCCTACATAGTGATCAAGGCAGGAATTTTGATGGAGCAGTTATTAAGGAGTTATGTCAGCTTGCTAACATCGCTTAGTCTAGGACTACGCCTTATCATCCCCAGGGTAACGGAATGCCTGAAAGATTCAACCAGACACTTCTGAATATGCTAGGTACTTTGGAAGATAAGAAGAAGCTGAATTGGACAGCTCATGTACCAGCACTTGTACATGCATACAACTCAACTCGGCATGAGACGACAGGTCTGACACCACATTTTCTTATGTTTGGGCGCCATCCTCGCCTTGCATTAGACGCTTTCCTCGGGATCGACCCAGACATCTCTTTTCACACCAAGAAGCCAGCTGTATTTGTTGAAGGCTTAAGGAAGCGCTTAAATTTCGCTTACAGAGTTGCTAGTCGTGAGGCGAGACGTCAAGCAAAGCGGCATAAGAAGCGCTACAATCTTCGTGTTCGGGAAGTACGCCTTGTTCCAGGTGACCGTGTATTGGTTAGAAACGTTGGTCTAAAAGGTAAGTGAAAGTTAGCTGATCGTTGGAGTAAAATATGATAAACAAGATCAACAAGGAAAGGCGGCGTTCAATAAAACTATCTACATTGTAGTTGATCAGCCTAACCTAGATTTACCTATATTTCAGGTTAAGCCGGAAGATAGTAATAATACACCAAAGTTACTTCACCGTAATATGCTACTTCCGTTCATGGGTCTCCCGCTACAGGAACCGAAACGAGTGTCACCTCATTCTCCCAGTATTGGCAATTTTCAGCGAAATTCTCCTGTCAATTCTCTTTTTTTTTTCAGACACAGCAGCACCTAAACCTTCTGAGTCTTCGAGTACTTCCATTAAAACCTCTATTTCAGACAATCCATCAGTCGTATCTCCAGAATCCGATAAGTATGTGATTCCTGCAAGACGGCCAGGAAATAGTTTGTTAAGACCGGAAGCTCCACCTTTTATTCCACGAAGAACTTCTAGAGTAAGAGAGAAGCCACGCTGGATGACTGATGATTGGAATTTGAGTAGGAAACGGTAGTACAGATTCTCAGACAGATGTCAAATTTGATTTTGTCATTTTTTGTAAATTGTTTTATAAAAGATGAGAACAATAAATTGTTTCAGTTGAGTTTTGTATAATCTTAATTTCAAATTATCAGTGTTGGTTTACTGATGTTTGAGACTAGTGTTTATTCATATGTATTATCATATAAGTGTAGGGTTTCGTCATATATATAATTGTAAGTATGGTTTGTATTTAACCGATTTGTAAAATTTCTTCAAAGAAATTTGTCAAATTTTATTTACTCTGAAAGAGTTACTTTGAATATTGTGTAATAAGAAAACATAACACAAGTTCTACAGTTTTGTAGATGAGTCAGTGTACTAACGTGCATGGTTCACAATCCCCAAAGAACGCGTTCACCATTCCCAACAGTGCTTCGGGCACTTTTCTGGTTGTTAATGCCTTACAGAATTTTCAAGCAGTATATATTACCTTAATTGGTAATTTCATTGTTAGGACAGAAGTACTTTAACCATTCCCATGTCCTTAGTATAAGTTCTACTGTAGTTAGACAGTATGGTTTTTGATACATATGCAGGTATCAGTAATTTTTGTTGATGAGTTGAAAATGTCGGGACGCCATTTTATCCTTGGCGGGGAAGTATGTCACAGGGTCATTTTGTCTTTGCTAGAATACTCTGTAATTCATACCCATACTCTATATCATTCCCCAATCGTCTCTTTTTCAATCATTCATATCATTATCCAACTTCATACTAGTAACTTCATTTGACCTGTAACGCGTTGACGGGCCTCATTCACTTCATTTTTAACTTCGGTCACGCTAACCGTTACGCATGCGCACAAGAAATGAGAACTTTTAGCGAGAGCTGTTGTTTTTCATTGACTCCGTATTTCTATCTTATTGTGTGCCAACAATATATTTACAGGTATATTTGAGGTTATAAAACATTGTAAACATGAATTACTATGATATGTGTATGTATTTCACTTGGATTATCAATAGCACAAGAAATGAGAACTTTTAGCGAGAGCTGTTGTTTTTCATTGACTCCGTATTTCTATCTTATTGTGTGCCAACAATATATTTACAGGTTCCTCTTTTTTGAACGCCCAATCCTCCCGAGTGAGAACTCACGTATATCCGTGACATAACAAATATTAAATATATATTCAAATCAATAACAACAATGTTTGATAAAACATAATTGTTTTTGGCTTCTTGTGATATATTTGTGTACATTAGGTAATTATATGCATTAAATAGAGTTAAAAAGGGGTCTATTGATGACCATTATATTATGCATAAATTGCTTCAAATCGAGCCACAGATATAATGGCTAAAGCATATCCGATTGCTTTGAAGATCAAAAAAGTCAACAAAATATCCTGATTTGACATCTAAAATCTCTAGATGAGAAATAATGAGGAGAGAGTTATATATTGATTAAGTCGATGACAAGACATAAGATAAAATATCATGAACGGATTTATTGTATTTGCTTAATGTTGTCAGTCATTTGGAGTGAATGCATTTGATGGGGAATAAAATGAATATTTATCAATTGTAAAAGTTTATTCTGAGACATAAGTATTTATCTTTTGTATTTCGCTTACTAAAATACTGTCGCATCAGGAAATAGTAAATAAGAAGTATTAGAATTATGGTCTTAATTATGGATTTATTAAAAGTCGTTTCCTGGAAAACAAGACTATAATAAACAAATTTAAACTTAAGACAGAAAACATCAACTTAATAAATGTTACATCTTTTGAAAAAATAACAATTATAATTTCTGCTTTTAAATTTCCAATCAATAAAATTGATGTAAATGATTATATTGACAATAATGTTAAGAGTATAACAATTGTCATTATACCATTTGTAGTAGCAAAATAAGATAGACATGCAAAAGAGAAAATAGAAGTTTTTAAATCTTTTGGTACAATACAATACAATACAATAGTTCTTTATTTAGTCAAGATTACATATAATGTAACAACCGAAAATTTACAAATATTATCATTATTATAACATATGTGGGTGTTTTTAACAATTTATATAGAAAAATATTTCGAAAACAGCAGTTTATAAGAACAACGTGTCTAATGTTATGAAAGTTTTGACTAAATAGCTTTTACCAGGGGAACAACCGGGCATTTTTGCATGCACACAAATAAGTTGTATTTAGAATAATTATACAAGTCATTTTCTCCAAACTAGTACTTTATATCTAGCAGTTTTCATACTATAAAAATTGGAGACATTCGAATAAAACTAAACAGTATCGATTAGCTCGTAATAATCTCAAATAACTGTATATATACAAAGACACGATTTACTATTGTGTTGTACGATTATTTTGTAGTAACCATGTCAGTCTAGGAATTTCATTCATAAAAATGTGGATTTAGTCGGTAGCGTTGACCAATCAGAGTAAATTTTACCTGGCGAGTTGTTAAATTTTATTTATAAGAAGAAAGCAACTTATTGTTTCAAAATATATGAAACAAACATACTTAAAGATTTCAAGGTAGCATAGTCGGTACTATTTAACAATTCATTATACTTGATTACATTTGGATGTTTATAATAATATTCTGGGATATTTTTTTCCGTATGACGGTAAAACGTTTACAGGACATAATTGCGTGAAATTCGTCTCCAAGTGTTCGGCACTTCGCAGATACGGTCGTTGTATGGAGTATTGTTATATCTTAGAATTTCTATCGGAAGACGGTGATTAGCTGTACGAAATTTAAGAAGCGGTATGTACAAGATTTTCGGTAATATTCTTAAATAGTCTTCTCTTTTATGTTCTTGTTTATACAAATAATATAATTTTCCTTTGTTTGAGGCTTGTAATTTTCCATTCCAATCTGTTATAAATTGATCTACTAGCACTTGCTTTATTAGTAAGTGGATATTTTTTATAGTGATATCTTCTTGATTCAAGAAAAGATAGGGGAAACCAGTATTGTTTAAAATATCTTTTACTGAATTTAGCCATCTGTAGGATTTATCGCTTTGAATCATTATTTTGTAAATAATATTTGAATATTTATTCGAATCATTTGTTTTTAAAATATTCCAAAACCGAGTTATTTTCGTATTGATATTTATTTGCAACGGGTAACGCCCCCATTCCCCATATAACATATAAGCGGCGGTACTTTACCTTGTATTTGTAATTTTTCTTAGAAAATCTCAATGCACCTTTTCTATGTCGTTGTTATTTTCTATACCCCATATTTCGCTTGAAAATGTGAGTATGGGTAAATCGTGTTATCAAATATT
Organism: Ruditapes philippinarum; assembly: GCF_026571515.1. Classification (NCBI taxonomy): domain Eukaryota; kingdom Metazoa; phylum Mollusca; class Bivalvia; order Venerida; family Veneridae; genus Ruditapes; species Ruditapes philippinarum. Next base: position 79,307 of record NW_026866969.1, on the reverse strand, counting down.
TTAAGCTGAAGATCTAAAGGTAGATTTAGGTTAAAAAAACTTTTGTATAACAAATGCATCGCTTTTTTTGCTTGGGTTATAATATGGTCACGTGCTTTGTTGAATTTGCCAGTCTGACTAAAGACAACTCACAGATACTTATATTTTTCTGTTATCTCAATAGGACGATTATTTATGTAAAATGTTAGGTTACGAGCACCGCGTTTATTCGAGCCGAAAACAATAACATTTGTTTTCTCTGTATTTATTTGCAGTTCCCATTCCTTGCAGTATGAGTAGAAATCATTTAAGCATTTCTGAAAATCTTGAGGGTTTCGCGCCAAAATAATAGTATCGTCCGCGAAGAGAAGAGCTAGGATAGCCAGAGTTTCTATGTTATCGTCGGATGCGTAGTCTAATGTAATCCCAGAATTGCCTTTTGATGTTAAGTAAGCTAAAAGGTCATTAAGATACAGGGAAAATAAAAGTGGGGACAAATTTTCCCCAAAAACGGACCCCAATATCGCACGAGAACTTTGCTGAAATATTGCCATTTAACTGGATACAAGATTAAGCCCCTTTATACATATTGCGGATAAGTCTCAGGAATTTTCCGTTTATTTCAGTATCGATTAATTTTTGAAAAAGTTGCGCACGTGCTAAATTATCAAATACACGAGAGAAATCAATGAATCCGACATATAATTGTTTTTTTTAAATTCTATGAGAAAAATCAATGTAAACATATGATCAAGAGTTGACATATTTTTTCTAAAGGCAGTTTGATTTCCATAGATCAGGTTATTTGTTTCGACAAACCTTGTCAGTCTATCATTTAGGACACTAGTGAATATTTTAGACAGGATAAAATCGTAATGGGTCTATAGTTTTCCGGGGAAAGTTTCGAACCTTTTCCTTTATAAATTGGAATAATGTAGCCCTCTGACCAAGTACTGGGGATAATACCAGTATTCAATATTTTGTTGAATAGTTTTGCATAGATTGGTAGCATAATATTCTTAGTGCTTTTAATATATTCATTTGATATGGAATCGGATCTACTATATGCTTTACCATTTTTACATTTTATAATAGCTTTGCTTATTTCAGAATGCGTAATTTGTGAACTTAATATTTCATTTTCGTAATTCATATCAGTTTCATCGGCCGTATAGCTGCTATTTTCAAATGGTTTATTTACTTTTTCAAAATTATCATGAAATTCTTGTAAATTTGGGGGTTTTATGTCTTTATTACGATTTATGGAATTTAAAAACGTCCAATAACCTTTAGGGTCACTTGTATTCATTTTACGCAATTTCGATTCATTGATAAAGTTATGTTTATTTATGTAATACTTCATCGTGCGTTTATACTCCTTGCTTGCGCAGTTGAGTAAGTTTCGGTTTTGCGGGTTATTATTTTCTTTGTATGCTTTACGTGCACGGTTATATTGGGATTTTTTACTTCTGCAGTGAGGCCCGAACCAGGCTTTGTTTTTAATTCGTAATTTGTTTTGCGTTTGTTTTTTACGCATTTGAGATTGTACATTTCTAGTATGAAATGTGCTTTTGGCGGAGTTTCCAAAAATAATTGAAATGTTTTGCATGATATCATCTAGAAACGGTGACTGCGCAGATTCCTCCGAATGAAAAATTTCTAGAAGGTTTAAAATATGTGATATATGTTCTTGGTCTATGTTTTGTACGAATTCTTTACTTTTATCTGATTGCCATTTAAAGTGCTGGGGACTTGCTTCTGTTGGGCTAACATAAGAACTACTATTATTTAAGACCTTTGTGTCAGATCCGATAATTGTTGTAAGAAGTGAGTGGCCATCGGAAAAATGCTATCAAGTTCAGTAATGTAGAAATCTTTGAGATATTTTAATAGGTGTGCAGAGGCTATAGTGTAATCTATAACGGAGTTATTTTTAAATGTACAAGCCGCTTCTAGACTATCAATCCCAAATCTACCATTGAGTATATACAAGTTATTGTTTATACAAACATCAACTAGTTTTCTACCTAAATTATTGATATAAAGGTCTTTGGACGCTCTATTTACATTTATGCCTAAACTTCTTAATACATCCGTCTGATTAAAAAAATCTACCATATTTTCATCAAAATCAAAAAAGCTTGACAATAATGCGTCTGGTTCTGAGAAATCCTGCAACAATCCAATATGAGCATTAGCATCTCCAGTTAACATAACATTTTCATATGAGTTATACATTTCAACAACTTCGTTTTCAGAAATTAATAATTCATCTTGGTTGAAGAATGTTGAGGACTCTGGTGGGATATACACAATACCTAATATCAAGCATTTATTTGACTGAAATGGATTTTTATTTATCTTGATCCAAAATACGTAATCTGATGTAGAATCGATTTTTACAGTACTGGCCATATACTTTTCTATGATAAACATTAACGATACATAATGGCGTTGAATCAATCGTAACAAAAAGATTGATTGATTTGACTGATATGTTGCGTTTAAAATCACTGGGTAAAACCTCCTGGAATTGTGAACATATGATAGGCTCTGCTCTGTATGTAAAATAAAATGAAAATGACAACAGCACTTACACAAATTTTGAAATATTAACAAATCTTAAAATAGTACTTTTGTACGCATGTATGTGTTCATATACTCTAAACACGAATATGATGATCGATACTTCATTTATTTTAATTGCAGTGAAATTGAAGCGAATTTGGACTTAACAATCAAATGTGACTGCACACTGTGACCACATCTACTAATAATTATAGCCGAATATTGAAATATTTAAGTAATTTATAAGTTGATATGCACATTTAAGTCGGGGTATTTCCGGATTCGGATGGTATTTGTGTAGCATACTGTATATTTCTTTGCGATGCCGCCCATAATCTATTGCAAGTAAGGAAATTGTTACACCAGAAATAAAAAAAATTGGTAAATATTTATAAATACTGAATATATTTTCTGTTAATGTAAAAGTTGTGAAGTTAGTAACTCCTTTTGAACTTCACTAATAAATATTTAGGTTAATTCAATCTTGGTAAGACGATCTTGGTTGAAATAATTGTTCAAACATCCATTGAGGAAATGCTTCAAATAATGCTAGCAATAATGTATACAGAGGAAAATACTTCTTTTACGTACATTGACATATCAGTAATAACATGTAAGACAAATTCCCTGTTTTAGTTCAATACTGATTTCCAGGGCACAAATCTCAATATTCAGCATGTCAGACCAAATTACTCTCTTCGAACACTTTGATTGACTTGTACTTGATTGTATTTACACTTTACATCAGAAAAAGTAAAGAGATGATTTTTCTATGTTTCTATCGATAGAAACTGTAATCTATAAAGATTTAATCACATAGTAATAGATATTTATAATTGTATCTTCCCATGTAAAAACATTTTTACTTTCAAATTGCTTAAGAAGTATTGCACAATCAAGGCTAAAGTAAGAGCTAAATCACAGTAATCACCTAAAACAGACGTCTTTTGTTCTAAAGATACTGAGTGATTTGTTATGAATATAGATTTAAATCATTGTGGTACCTTTTCGACTTTTTTTCGAAGTTTAAATAAGTAGTTTTTCGAAAAGGCCAAAAAATTTTTTTAATTATTATTTTTTGTTTAGTTTATTTTATACTGACAGCGGGGCAAACGTCTAAGTAAGTTCCCAAGCCATTTAGATTTCATTCAAACGAAATTTTTAAAAATTTTTTGTTAATGCTTACGAATAAAAGGTTTATTTAAAGTTCATCTGTAATTTGTAAATGAGTTTTTGATAAACTGACAGTAACGTTGAATATATAGTCAATATAGTTACATTTACTCTAAGACAAGTAAGCGGCAGCAGCTTGTTTAAAAAGCCATTAAATATGTTGAAACGAAGTGATAAATTTTAATTTCCTTTTTTTACACACTTTCTTTTAAATAACGAAAACAACATTAAAGATAGGACGCCAGAGAATCACCATCTTGTGAGTCTTTTTTTTTTGTTAATTTCCGGAAACTTTCATTTGAAAAGTTAATGCCAGGAAAGGTTATAGCCAACAACAAAAATATATCCATGATATTTCAACCACGTGTTTAGTTATATTTAGTTTTGGTGTTTGATTTTTCAATGCCAGATAAAATGAAACCGAATGATAATAGGTTAATCGGCATATTGTCCCTTAAGTACAAGAACGAAGAATCATGACTTAATACAAATTATGCTTGTCATCCCTAATCTAATCTCTCACACTTCACATATTATCTTATATAAATTTATCTGAAGAATCTTGGAGAGATGTGCACGGTTGTCTGCCAATTCGTGATGGAAAGAAACTCTAAAAGCGTGTGTAATTCCTATTGTCGTGAATCTAATGAAACATATTATCTTGAAGCAATAAAACAGTAAATTTTTATACAATATGTGAGACAAGCTTAAAATGAATAGTTGATATCTAAATATATAAAGGTTTTAAATTCAATTTAAAGAAATATTTTTCCAACATGCTAGAATTCGAATTAATTTCATGTCTGACTCTTGTAAAATGCTGTTTTTGTATCATGCTTTGAACTTTTATCAATATGTATTTTTATAATCAAATCTCTTAGCAACACTCAATATAAATGATTATGTACTCTATTAATTTATCACTTAGAGAACGGATTATAGGATGTTTAATAATGTGAACAGCAGATAATCTGCATATATATTTTTATGACAATGCATATATATTTTTATGACGTTTAAGAATATTGATAGAATTTCAACGTAAAAGATTATATTGTGTCAAACTATTAATATATTCTCGGGGAAGAAAATCATTCTAAAAACATACAAATTTATTAAAGTAAAAGATGGATGCTCACAGTCATTTCCTGAAATATAACAGTCTGCTGATTGTCTTTACCAAAATTCGATGATCAATACTTCATTAATTTTAATTGCAGTGAAACTCCGGTTGCACAATTGTGCGCAGCATCTACAACAAATTAAATGATAATCAAATACTCGTGTTGCGGTTAAATTATTTATAGCCAGAAAATAAAACCGATTAATGTTAGAAAGGAGAATACGTATCACGATATTTAAAACATTTAAACGGCAAAATATTCTATAATTTTGCCACATGCAGCAGGTGTAGAAACAGCTGTGAATCTAGATTGTGTTATTTTATGTTTATTTGGATGGTATTAAATGTATTGTAATAATATTATTAAACTTATAGATGTGTATGTACAGCTTGTATATAATATTTCTATATTCAAATTGACATATAGTAGTTTATATTCTAAGTAACATAATATTAAAACTTCCATATGTATTTCTATTTTCAAACGTCCATATATTTCTCTATATTCAAACTTCCATTTGTACAGGTACATTAATTAGGATACATATAGACGTTACAAATTAATTGGGCATTTCCATATTAAAATGAATTGTATAAAAATCAATAAAAAAAATAAAAATAAAAATCTTGCAAACGTATGTAATAATATTCCACTGATCGACTTAACGACCTCGTGAAGGGATGCGTTTGAATTCTTATATAACAAAAAGTAATATATAACCATAATGCTAACATGGAAATTAGCAATGAAATAATTAAAAAAAAACACGAAAACATGTAGGGAGTAGATTTGTAGTGGTGTTTAATATCCACATTTTTAAGAAAGCACATTGACAAAAAATGAGTAAGAAGACTCTTCAAAAATGTCCCATAACAGTTTTTTTATACATGTAATTGTTAAAGCATAAAAATGAAAATCTTACGTGCCATACCCCTGAAATACAAGAGGGTTGAGCGATTAAACAGCAAATTGAACTGCAACAACACATCTTGATCAGACATATGACAGGGAAGGATTTGGTTATAATTGCATAGAAGACAATCAATGAATAATTATTTTAATACAATATAGATAATGAGATTAATATTGCGGCTGAAGATTGTATCTTTTCCCCCGACAAAAATAAACGGACATAAACTTACAACGGCTAACAAGATACATAGCTTTTTCGCGTATTTAACAATATTATTATTCCTACTTTCATTCTGATTAGGTTATGATAACTGTAACCGATGATGCAAACTCTTTTTTTCCCTAGTTTGAAAGAGGAAAATCATTTAAAGAACGAAACAACCCTGAATACTTATTTTATTACATGTCTACACCAATGTAATGCATTTATGTAATTTAATTGATCAAAGTTAGCCTTTAAACTAGTTATGATAATGAATTCAACCTTAAGTGATTGTTTCGTGGGTTTCTTTGAATCTATTAAATAAGCACTAACTTGTCATTATACTATCTCCTTAAATCAACGTATGTCACTCGCACATAGTAATGATTAAAGGTATGAATTCAACCACTTTGTAGGTTACAGTTTGTTTAGTCAAAGTATATTAAAGTAAGTATAATGCCGGGCTGCTGTGCCGCTGTATATAGATTTGATTTCATTTATACCGACTAACAAAGACTAAACCTATTCTATAAGAATATTTAATCGTAGGTACATTATTGATTCAATCTTGAAGAATATTATCTCTAATTACCATCTGTTTGTCTTTTATATGCTTAGCTGTGCGATTTATTTCTATTTTAAGATTTCAATAGTTTACAAAACAAGATAATTTATTTTTATACATGTATTTTATTCGTTACAGCAACAATTGCATTCTATGATATGCTTCATTTAAACTGCGGCTGTACTAACATTTGTTAATTTATTTTTATTCGGCAAAACAACTCACCAAGCTTAATCAATTCTTATTTATATTATGAGAAAGTATCTAATATGTTGTGTAAGCCAACGTACTTTAGCTTATTGTCTCAGTTATGCTTTTTTGCCGTGATCTGATAATCAAAACATAACACAAAATTATTGAAAAATGTCATAGATTAATATTAATTCAGTGTTTTTATTTCAGTGAGATCTTCATAAATTGTATAAGATTTATAATGTGTCAATAATTAAAGTTTCCATTACCTAAATTTATCTTATTATCAAACATGTTATTATCATAGATCATGTGAGACGTATAATATATATAATATATATTTTCATAGTACGAATTTTACTCGTCGAATTCCTATCTAATTGATACATTAGATTTGTATATACGTGGTGTCCTTTAGACTCTAACTGATTTAAACAAAGCTGTCACATCTTAAACATTACCTTAATCTACACAACGCTCCTCGATATCAATTAAAAAATCAAGTGATCATTAACAGGCGGATTGGTTAGTCAAACCTTATCGTCCAAAATATTGTAAATAACAAAAAAATCCCTTAGGTAACATAAATAAATAGAATGATAAACACCATTTATTAATTTAGATAATGTAAATAGCATGCTTCGTTTCATAAATAGGCAATTGTTAATATATAATTTAAGAATAGTTTTGCATATACCTATTGAACATTTTATTATGAGGGCTCATAATTTCACGTTCATTTTGAAGACACCATATATGAAAAATGACTTCTAATTAAACGCTAACGATACACAACTATTTTAATTAGAAAACTGTACTAAGTGTCTTTGTTAAAAGTTTCTATACAGTTATTATAGTTTATACATAAAAATAAGTCCTAAACTGGTATTATTATTTCTGAAAGAATAAACAGGAAATTGAACTGCCACAAAATGTCTTGTTCAGACATATTACAGAGAATAATTTGATTATATTTTCATGAAACAGAATCGATGATTATTTTCAATTGAATATCAATAATATGAATATTGTTTTTGAACCCTTTCTCTCGTCGAAATGTATAAGTTCAGAATGGAAAGTAACACGATACATAAAAGCTAGCTTATCGAGCCATTTAACCATTTTCATTATGTAAAAATCATCATTTAAAACCGATCAATTTATAATTATTTTAAACGTTTATACAGCCTTATTGTTTTAAGTTTCAATGTTTTTCATTCCATGGCCTGCGCAGATATTTAGAATTAGGCTTATCATTTCATGGACATTTATTTTTTTATTATCCTTTAAATTGCATCACAAACAAATGCCAATAAAACAAATCGAGTATATTGATTTGATACATTTTCCATTACTAATAAATTGATTTGTTATTTCTGGAAGTCAATTCACGTAGATGACAAGGTGATTATGTGTTAACATGTCATTTTATATAATTTATAAATATCGTATTACAGACAGAAATGGAATTAAATTGTGTTTTCAATTTAACATTTCCTTTTTTCCTCGCGTCCGTCTCAGTATAAAACCATTTCTATCACTAAATACAGTATAAAGTGAAAGGGACTTTGTTTAACTCATATCTCAGCTATTGTATATTGTATATGAGTAATATGTGCCTGTTATCATTGCAATATAAGCAGTCCGAGCGCCAAAGTATCAAGGTGATTGATACAATAATCATTTTCTCTGCGTTATACTTTTATGACACTTTGTTGCCAATATAATTGTTGTTAATATTTATATAAGTTAATATGTGAAAACATGCCTAGTGTACCAATTAAGTTGATTTTTTTAAAAACTGTATCACATAAATGTTGACTTACTGAAACTTGTTTATTTCGTTGACACATGGGGGGGGGCCTAAATGGCAGAGGAATCTTTATTTTCTTTGCTTGTATCGAAAAGAAAAATGAACAAATATGTAACTTTGTATAAAGCGAGTTCTTAAACCAAAGCATCTTGGGGTGAACGGTACACAGAATATGCTTGATTTGAAAGTCAATGCAGAAACATGTACATCTCAATTATGTCGGTCCATACAATAAAATTTAACTTTTCCTCATCGCCAGTATTATGAATATTTTAATTTATGAATACATAAACCTTTCTATATACATTTGATACAAGCATAAGTTGGTACATGACAAACACATTACTACATGTTTTATTTGATGTTTATTTGCGTAATATAAAGTTGTACTACCTCCTGTTGTTATTTGAAAAATGCGTTAAACAAAATAAAACTATTTCATCATGTAATGTATGTTAATTAATTAGTTGTTAAACAGTAATGACATTTACAAGAGAAAAACAACATAATTATTTTAAAACCGAGATAAATAGCACGTCAAGAGTACTAACCGGAAATGGGATTAAATATTAAAATCATATTATCTAATGACAGTTGTTCTTTGAGACCTGATAACATTTTATAAACACTTTAAAATCCCAATCATGTCACCCATGTGATTCTTCTGAGACAAAATGTCGCATTACTTTGACAAGCGATATTAATTTGTAATTAAAAATTTAATAATTTAATGATTGTAGCTATCAAATACATCTTCTGATGTCTTAGAATGACACTTTCTAAACAATAACACAAATAATTCATGTTAAATTTGAGACAAAGTCCACAGGTTTTGATTAGTAATGATATTACTAAAACTTAAATATACTAAAGTTTAAATTCATGAACTTTAATAATAGACAAATGTGTCTCTACTTCTTTCTTTTTCATGTTTTATGGGTGTGTTATAATTATACATATTTGAAATTTCCTTAAATATTTGCCGTTATAATAACTATTTTATACTTACCTTATTTATTGCAAAAACAAAAAAATTCTTTAAACAGAAAGAATATTTGTCAAATTCCTGTCTAGTTGATTTTCAAAAGCTTGAATGGCTGTAACTGAACCTTTTTTTTAATTCAATAGTTTTAGAAATGCACTTCTGGAAAGTGTTTGGCTATTTTGAAAATTGGGGGTTAAATATACTTTTATTTCATCGAAAAATCGTAGTATTGATACCTTTAAATTTCAATAGAAAAAAATAATTGATCATGGTTACATTATAATCATGAAGCACCATTTTCTTCCCTAAAGATGAACACATAAACCCTTATCAAGCCGTGGTTGGTAAAACTTAAACAGTTAGTCACGCTAACTCAGACACATTGATAGTAAGAATTTGATCATGTTCTAAATTTACAAATTAGGGAAGAACACTGTGGTTGTACCTTTATATTAGTCACACTACATGTCATTCAATCTTCTTTTTTTATGAAAATAATGACAATGCAAGTGATCCTTGACGTGTGCCTGTTGCAGAAAGATCCTGGACGAAAATCGACATTTGGAGATCACATACTGGAATAAAAAACAAATCTTGCAAATCAGGAAATGGTTGGCGTAGGGTGTTTACTACCGAGTATGGTGTCCGCGGGCATTAACTACAGCCTGGCATCGCTGCCGCATGCTGCTGATGAGCCTGCGGACCTTGTGATGAGGAATCTGGGCCCATTCCTCTATGATTGCATGTCTTAGCTCCTGAACTGTTGTTTGGTGGACGTGGCGTGAAGAAATGGCTTTCTGCAGCATATCCTAGTCAATTAGATTTAAATTCGGGGTCCTCGGCGTGGCCCTACAAAATATTTTCAGTCATTTGGCGTCGGTTCCACATCCTGGAGACAACGCTCTGGGATAACCCAAGGACATGGGCAACGTGCCTTTGTGAACGGCCAGCCTCCAACATTCCAATACCCCTGTACATCTCGTGTTCACTAAGACGACGTCTAACTGGTCGATTTGCCATAGTGTGTTAATTTCGAACAGTTTTACAATAAACAGGGAGAAGTCTTGCACTTTTTCTTGCTTTTTGTACACGTTTAAGTGAAAGCACATGACCATAAAACACCAAATTGTCATGGGTATGCTTTTCCTCGTGCTAATCGTGCAAGGTGTACATGACAAATCGATAACTAAAGTGCACGATTATGAGGTCCCCGTACAGGTGTATCGATATCGGAAGTATGATTTTATATGATAATAATGGGACTGAAATATGCAATGGTGATCCCTAGCAAATTTGAGTTGTATATTATTTGATTTTTGTTGAGTAAACACATATTTGTTTACGCTTGAAAAAGGTTGCTGTGAGTTTATTTATGATCTACCCAATATACAAAAACATTATTAATCAATTAGTTTAATTGACACTTAAGATGTACATGCTATTTGTTTAGATTATTATAAGTGATTTTTTCACAAATGCATGGCCATAAAATACTAAAATATTTCGCACTGAAGCCAACAATGAGGACCTCCTCTCTTTCAATGTATGCTACGCACATTACAAGTATTCTGGAATAAGACCCATCATTTAATGGACATTTATTTTTGTATCATCCATTTAATTACATCACATTTCAATGCAAATTGAACTCATTGATAATGTTAATTCGATAACTTTTCTTTTACAAGCAAATTAAATTGTTATTACTGGAAATCAATTCACGTAGATGCTTCCACGTATTCAGTTTAAATTAACGCACTAAAACTAACGATGAACATAAAAACGTATCTTATCTGAATTCTTGTAGCCATCATTTATGACAAAATACCTGCTTTTCTTCGCATCTCAATGCATTTCAAGTTTTAAATGATTAAGTGTACACATTAAAACTGTTTTAATTCAATGATCCCTGTTTATTTCATATTGTTACTATCACGGAATGTATTCTGTATCAACGAAATTGATATGTGTACTAATAATGCAGAATTTAAATGTTGATAAATTTATAGTAGTCGCCAAGACACCAAAGTAAACATCAATACTTATTCCCTTTCTTTATATTAGGTGCAATTAGATTTCTGACCTTCCTTATATTTTTTAACCATTGAAGATAGTTTACGCAAGATAACCAGCAATGTTAATTAATACTCTACTTTTTGAATGCCATTATTTTAATAGACTAATATCATAATTGGTACAACTTTGTATATGTGCACAGATATTATCACGTTTTTATTATGTAATATTGACTTTTAGTAATGTGACGTTGTTCTGCCGCCTGGTATGATTCAAAATTTACTTTGCGTTAACCATAAATGTAACAACTTATCTTAATCATTAAATTAATGTACAATAAAACATTTAAAAATACTGTAATAAGATTTATTGCGAAGCATAATATAATCATTTAAAACAGAGTTAATTATACGTCAAAAATACTGTATTGAATTCGATCAAAAGTTAAAATCAAATTATCTATTGAAAGCTGTCTTTCGAAACCTTAAAAAATAACTATTTATAAACACTTTGAATTCTCGATTATGTTCACCAGACATAATGACGTATTTACATGACAAGCTATATTGTTTTCTAAGTGAACGATTAATGAGTTTTGCCATATATCGCAAATGTTTATGTTATGTCTTAGAATTACACTCCACTGTTATTTAAAAAAAAATACATAATTTGAGACAAATTTCAGGAATCTTGATCAGTAATGATATTAAACATAAATTCATGAACACGATTTATAAGCCACATGTGTCTGTACTTCCTGATTTTTTTCACTGCTTTAAGTGTTTGTTATAATTATATTTCAATCATTTATTCATTATTTGACTATTTTTGTACTTTCTGTTTCTTAGTAATTCACATGAAAATCATTAGGTCTGTCTTTTTTAATTGAATCACAATTACGCAACGTAAACTATGTTTTCCTAAAACAATGCCAAAACACATCTTATTGATTTTTTTAAGCTGAGTGCAAATTATTTTTACAAATACATTTTTTATTCAAGATATATTTAAAATCATGTGGCAATATTTTTGTCCCTACAGAGAAACTCGTTATTGCATATTTGAAAATATTTTATCAAGGCGCGACATGAACAAAATTACTCACATACTGGTTATAAAAAAGAACTCGACATCTATTTTTAGACAATAACAGATGCTTTGGATAGAAACATAGCTTAGGCAGTCTCCTTAACTCTAATGGATGGCTTTCTAATGATGTCTGGCTTATTATGTTATAAATGAATATACGAAAAACACAAGGTGATTTAAACTGAATATAATCAAAGCACATAATGATTGTTACAACATAATTTATTTAGATAATTTCCGATAGATATTGCCATTTCGGTTTAATACGCTTTATTTTAGGAGCATTTGTGTGTTTTTTTTTATTTTTTCCGATACCATAAATTATACTTTAAATCATGAAATAAATGAAATACGCAGTTAAAAGAAACGGATGCAAAAATGGTTCAATGCCAAAACAGGATAACTAGGGGCTGACTTATTTTGTTATAGGTCGTTAGAAGGTAATCCTCTATCAGTAGCATTTTATGAGCTAAATAGCACGAAGAGTTATTAGAAGAATGTGATGATCAAATCAAATCCTTACTATCGTGTTTTTTTTTGTGACTCTCTCCAAAAAAAAAAACCCAAAAAAACACAACAAACTATGCATTATGTCTATGTTATCGAACAATGGGAATTCAAGTAATGGGCGTTGAGATGCACTTATTTTTTTTATTTATTGTATTTTTTAAATCATTAATACACCATGCCGGTAAAGATTGCCGTTACGATAGGAAAACTATAATAAAATAAGTGGTTTCTTTTCTATTTGTGAGTTATGAAAATATTTTTGTAACTTTCAATTAAAATAATTATTTTTATTATTATTGATCTGCTTTGTTACGGTTTCGAATTACAATGGCAATAGTTGACAGGGTAATGAAGTTGTGAAATATTGTTATGTATGCAACATATTACATGTATATAGTTTGTATCTGACCAGTTGGTATTTCGAATATTATCATTGTTCTATTTTAAGAACATAAACTACATGTATGTACTAGAACTTTCTTAATTGTTGTAGATAAACTCATGCATTATATTTAGTTAGAAACTTCCGGACTGTTCTTTATTGTTGAAAGTGCTAGATTATGATTACACTAGAACATAATAGACTATTCTGGAATGTTCCTAGTTTATATATATTACGGCATATTTTTCATTTCTTTTACCTTTGAAGTCATCAGTAATCTATTAAGTCATCAGTTACCTTTTAAGAAATCAATATATTTGGAGTATTATTCAACTTGGATATAAAGTGAATTATTGGAGCTTGGATTTTAAAATAAATTATTCTTGTGTATTTTATTGTGGGAATTTATTCTAAAGTGTTCTTGGATTTAACTTGGATTTAACTGTGCTATTCAAAAAGGATCATTCCAGGATCAGACTAGACATTTAAGATTTTCACTTTTATTTGGACTTCAGGTATTTGTAAACATAATTTGTTATTTTATTTTTCTTTAATAATTTTTCTGTAATAAATTTGTTATTGTTACAAGTTTGTTGCTGGCTTTTCTTTCTAGTTACGCCTGGCTCGTAACAGAAATTGGGGGCTCGTCCGGGATTGAATATTTTTTTTGGCTACATTATTGGAAATTATTACCATTTATTTTACATTTTATTATTACCGTATTTACTCACCTGAATTAATATCATAGTTGTTCTATTAAGAGTACCTTTCATTTTGAAATTTTTGAAACACATCACTTTCTGAGTTTAAAACCAGCAAAAAGCAGTCATGTCTTTTAATTTAGAAAAGTTTGTAGCTGAACCTTCCCAGGAGGTATTAGATTTGGCTAAGAAAACTGATTTGCTCGATCTTGCAAAAAAGTATAATTTATCAGAAATTAAATCTTCAATGCGTAAACAAGAAATTAAAAATCTTCTGATTCATTATTTTGTGGATGAAGATATTTTTGGACAAGATGCACTTTCTCTGATTGTTGAAACAAACCCAGAAATTAAGATAAAAGAGCTTGAACTTCAATTTAAATTTGAACTAGAAAAAATGAAATTAGAAAAAGAAAGGGAAGAAAGGCAGTTACAGTTAGAAAAAGAAAGGGAAGAAAGGCAGTTACAGTTAGAAAAAGAAAGGGAAGAAAGGCAGTTACAGTTAGAAAAAGAAAGGGAAGAAAGACAGTTAGAAAAAGAAAGGGAAGAAAAAGAAAGGGAAAGGCAGTTTGAAAAAGAAAGAGAAGAGAGAGAATTTCAGTTAAAAATGAGAGAATTAGAAATCAAAGAGAGAGCAAATCAGTTTGAACATAGAATAAATTCAAAATTTGATGTCACTAAAAATATTAGGCTTGTTCCACCTTTCCAAGAAAAAGAAGTTGATAAGTATTTTCTTCATTTTGAAAAGGTTGCTGAAAATTTAAAATGGCCAAGAGAGCACTGGACATTACTTTTACAGAGCGTCTTAACTGGTAAAGCTCGTGAAATCTATACACAACTTACTGTTGAACAAAGCTCTAATTATGATAATGTAAAAGAATTAATTCTGAAAGGTTATGAGTTAGTACCAGAGGCCTACAGGCAAAAATTCAGAAATTCTAAGAAAGAAATTGGTCAAACCCATGTCGAATTTGCAAGGGAAAAAAGAACAACTTTTTGATCGGTGGTGTCTATCTAAAAAAATAATAAAAATCATGAAAAGCTCAGACAGCTCATGTTAGTTGAAGAGTTTAAAAGTTGTATTCACTCTGATGTTAAATCTTTCTTAGATGAAAAACAGGTAGAAACTTTAGAAGAAGCTGCCCGTCTAGCTGATGATTATTCTTTAACCCACAAAGTCTCATTTTTAAATAAAGGGAAGTCCACACCCTCATATTTTAATTCCAAGTTCAGTTCTGGTAATTTATCTGGCTTATCTAGTCAGTCAAATACTCCCAAACCAAGTCATCTGATGAACATAAAGGTCATAGTCCCTTATCTCGTCCTACATGCAATTATTGCAAGAAAACTGGACATCTTATTTCTGATTGCTTTACCTTAAAAAAGGAAGCAACAACAACGTGATGAGGCCAAACCCACAGGTCTTACCACTTCAAGGTCTGAACCTCAGTCTTGTATTGATAACAATGCAATTTTGAAGGTCAAAGAACCCAAGTCTGATTCTATAATGGAGATTTATGAACCATTCCTTTCGGACGGTTCCGTGTCACTTATCGGTGATACTTGCCCACCTACCCCTATTAAAATTTTAAGAGACACAGGAGCTTCTCAATCTCTTATTTTAGCAGATACACTGCCTTTTTCTGAGAAGACTTCTTCTGGATCTAGTGTCCTTATTCAGGGTGTAGAGTGTGGTTTTTCTAATGTCCCTCTCCATAATATTTATTTGTCCTCAGATTTGGTAACTGGGCCGGTGGCTGTAGGTATAAGATCTTTCTTACCCTTTAAAGGTGTTAATTTATTGCTAGGTAATGACTTAGCTGGAGATAAGGTAGTGGTTAATCCACTTGTAACTGACACTCCTTGTGTGGATCAGATACCTGACCCCATTGAGCAGGAAATTCCTGACCTTTACCCTTCATGTGCAGTTACTCGAGCTATGGCTAAGAAGGCCATTCAAGAAGATAATTATTGTTCAGATATTGACTTAGCTGATACTTTTATAGGTCAGTCTTTTGATAATGAAGTGAATTTTTTCTCTCACTCCTACTCTGCCTGAAACTCAGACAGATTTTTCAATATCTGACTTTTCTACACCAAGATCTAAAGATCAAGGTCATGACACGCTGTCAAGGTCACAGCTTATCCAGGAACAACAAAATGATCCTGAGAGTTCAGTCCTTTTTCAAAAGGCCTTTAGTGAAGATGAAGCTTTACAAGTCCCTGTTTGTTATTATGAAAAGAATGGGATTTTAATGAGAAAATGGCGACCGCCCAAATGTCCCTGCTGAAGAGGAGTGGACAGTTAATCACCAAATTGTGGTCCCTAAATCATATCGCAGGAAATATTAAGCTTGGCTCATGAAAAACCCATGGCAGGTCATTTAGGTGTTAATAAAAACCTACCATAAAAATTCTCAATCATTTTTATTGGCCTGGCCTTAAAGCAGATGTATCTAGGTACTGTAAATCTTGTCATACTTGTCAGATGGTTGGAAAACCTAACCAGACAATACCTAAAGCTCATTTACAGCCTATTCCTGCATTTGATGAACCTTTTAGTAGAGTTATTATTGACTGTGTAGGTCCATTACCAAAAACTAAATCAGGTTCTCAGTACTTATTAACTATTATGTGTGCTTCTACGCGCTTCCCTGAAGCTATTCCTTTAAGGAATATTAAAGCCAAAACTATTGTTAAGGCTCTTGTGAAATTTTTCACTTTTGTTGGTTTACCTAAATCAGTACAGTCTGATCAAGGGTCAAATTTCATGTCTGGTATTTTCCAGCAGGTCATGCATGAGTTAGGAATTACTCAATATAGGTCTTCAGCCTATCATCCTGAAAGTCAAGGTGCATTAGAAAGATTTCACCAGACTCTGAAAAATATGATTAGGTCATATTGTTTTGACACGGAAAAAGACTGGGATGAAGGCATCCATTTATTGTTATTTGCTGTAAGAGAATCTGTTCAGGAATCTCTTGGCTTCAGCCCTTTTGAATTAGTATTTGGTCACACTGTCAGAGGACCCTTAAAACTTATAAAAGAAAAATTCCTTTCTGAAGATGACATATCTTTAAATTTGCTTCAGTATGTATTAGATTTTCGTAATAGGTTGACTAATGCATGTGAGTTAGCTAGGGTTAATTTAAAATCAACACAAAGTAAAATGAAATCAAGGTATGATGAGAATGCTCAGGAAAGAAGTTTTAACCCTGGTGATAGAGTACTTGCTCTTTTACCTATACCTGGAAAAAACCATTACAGGCAAGATACTTTGGTCCTTATACTATTGAAAAGAAAGTCAGTGACCTTAATTATATTATTAATACTCCTGGGAGGCGAAAGCAAAAACAAATGTGTCACATAAATATGTTAAAAGAATATTTTGATAGAGATAGCAAAATTAGTAAACCTATATCTTTTGTAAACACTGTTCCACAAAATCAATGTTCAATTGAATCTAATAGGTGTGAAAATTTTGAAAAGTCTGATCCTGGTTCAGCAAAGCTTGAAAACTCTGATATTCTGAAAAATCTGGATGAAAAACTTGCTCATTTAGAACCGTCGAAACGAGATGAACTGAAACAGCTTATTAATGAATATGAACATTTATTTCCTGATATTCCCACACGGACTGATAAAATACATCATGACGTCATTCTTGAAAACTCTGAACGAATAAAACAACATCCATATAGAACGAATCCTGTAAAACAAAAATACTAAGACAAGAAGTTCAGTATTTATTGGATAATGACTTTATTGAACCAAGTCAAAGCAGTTACAGCTCTCCATGTATTCTTGTACCGAAATCAAATGGAACATATAGAATGTGTACAGATTACCGTAAAGTGAACTCTGTAACAAAAACTGATTCATTTCCTATTACCAAGAATTGATGACTGTATTGACAAAATTGGAAAAGCAAAGTATGTGACAAAGTTTGATCTTCTAAAAGGATTCTGGCAAGTTCCACTTACTGATAGAGCTAAAGAAATATCAGCCTTTGTAACACCAGACGGCTTATATCAATATAAAGTCATGCCATTTGGTATGAAAAACTCACCAGCAACTTTTCAGAGACTTATAAACATGGTAATATCTGGTCTACACGGATGTGACGCATACATTGATGACGCAATCATCTACTCTGATGAATGGGAGGAACATCTCACAACTATAAGAGCATTCTTCGACCGACTTAGTGATGCTAAATTGACAGTTAATCTTGCAAAAAGTGAATTTTGTCATGCAATTTTAACATTTTTAGGACATGTAGTGGGACAGGGTAAAGTAAAACCAATAGAAGCTAAGGTCAAAGCTATCTCTGAATTTCCTATGCCAACTTGTAAAAGACAACTGATACGATTTCTTGGTATGGCAGGGTATTATCGTTAATTTTGTAATAATTTTGGAATGACAAGTGTCAAATGGCATTTGACAGCCTTAAAGCCATACTTAAGAGTCCACAGTTCTCTTGGCACCAAATTTTAATAAAAACTTTAAGTTAGCTGTAGATGCTAGTGACATAGGTGCTGGAAGTGTATTGATCCAAGAAGACAACAATGGTGTTGACCATCCTGTTTGTTACTTTTCTAAAAAGTTTAATGAACATCAGAAAAATTACTCTACTATAGAGAAAGAGTGCCTTGCTCTTATTCTTGCTATTCAGCATTTTGAAGTTTATCTAACTTCTTCAAAGTTGCCTGTTGTTGTCTTTAGTGATCACAATCCCCTCACTTTCTTGCATAAACTTAAAAACAAAAATCAAAGGTTGTTGAGGTGGAGTTTGATGTTTGCAAGAATATAGTCTTGACATTAGACACATTAAAGGGAAAGATAATTTGATCCCTGATGCACTTTCTCGTGTCTAAAACTGATATTTTCAGTATTTACATTTAACATCTACATCATATGATTGTTTATTTTTATATTATTGTTTGTAATAGCATTTATATGATATGATTGGTTATTTTTTTTGTTGTTGTTTGCTATTGTTTATAATACACATATATATGATTGTATAAAATTGTTTTTACTTTCTCCTATTATTCGCAAGTCATATTGTTGGATTTATGTAAAAGAAATATTCATTTCATTCATATTTCTTTTTCTTGAAGAGGGAAGTGTTATGTATGCAACATATTACATGTATATAGTTTGTATCTGACCAGTTGGTATTTCCAATATTATCATTGTTCTATTTTTAGAACATAAACTACATGTATGTACTAGAACTTTCTTAATTGTTGTAGATAAACTCATGCATTATATTTAGTTAGAAACTTCCGGACTGTTCTTTATTGTTGAAAGTGCTAGATTATGATTACACTAGAACATAATAGACTATTCTGGAATGTTCCTAGTTTATATATATTACGGCATATTTTTCATTTCTTTTACCTTTTAAGTCATCAGTAATCTATTAAGTCATCAGTTACCTTTTAAGACATCAATATATTTGGAGTATTATTCAACTTGGATATAAAGTGAATTATTGGAGCTTGGATTTTAAAATAAATTATTCTTGTGCATTTTATTGTGGGAATTTATTCTAAAGTGTTCTTGGATTTAACTTGGATTTAACTGTGCTATTCAAAAAGGATCATTCCAGGATCAGACTAGACATTTAAGATTTTCACTTTTATTTGGACTTCAGGTATTTGTAAACATAATTTGTTATTTTATTTTTCTTTAATAATTTTTCTGTAATAAATTTGTTATTGTTACAAGTTTGTTGCTGGCTTTTCTTTCTAGTTACGCCTGGCTCGTAACAATATGTATATTTGCATTGACAATACATGAAGAATGTGATTAGATAAAATAGTGTGTTGTCTTTGTTGATATGTTTGTGCCTCGATTTAAACTTTTGCAGATATTAATTAAATTATAATCATCACACAAACCACGGAACAGGAGTGTAGTTAACCCATTTAATAAAAACGATTGACACTAGTGTGGTGATACTTTGACGTGACATCTATTTATGCAAACATAGCGTTAAGCACGCTAATATTAGTGTTACACTATAGGCGCGTCAACATAGAAAGTACACATATATGGTTGCACTATCAGTTTATGTAATTTAAAAGCAAAAGCAGTATTTTTTGTAAAAGAAACAACACCGTCTTAAATAGTGGCCTGTTGGGCAAATTTGTTAAAATTGAAACGTCACAAGACATAAACTCAATTTTGCGAACATACTCTACCGCATTTTGCGAACAAGATATGCACAGGGTAAAATGATATCAGATTCTACAATAAGGCTGTGTCTAGAAATTAACTTAAACGGTGATAGGTCTACCAATTTCCTTTTGTTTTGGTGTGACCGCTGATTGGTGTAATTTTCTGAACTAATATTGTTATCCAGATGTTTATGAACGTTACATAATACTCATAGTTTGCATTAGCATAGATAAGTCCAATAGTTGCCAATTTAAATTAAATTTGCATTCAAATCAATAACAAAAATGTTTGATAATTTAAAAACAAAATCGTTTTCCGCTTCATGATATAAATATCTTTGTACATTTAGGTAATCAAATGCATTCAATAAAGTTAAAGAGGAGTCGAAGACCATAATATTATGTATACATTGCTTCAAATCGAGCAACAGATATAAAAGCATATCTAATTGCTTTGAAGATCAGGAGCAGTAAATAGTCAATGGGACATCCTGATCTGACATATAAAATCTCTAGATGAGACATATTGAGGAGAGAGTTTTATTTTGAATAAGTCGATGACAAGACATAAGATATCTAACTAGAATATCATGAACGGTTTTATTGTATTTGCTTAATGTTGTCAGTCATTTGGAGCGAATGCATTTGATGGGGAATATAATGAATATTTTGTCAATTGTACAAGTTCATTCCAAGACATAAGTTTGTATCTGTTTGTTTTTCCCTAAATAAAATACTCTCGCATCAGAAATATAAGAATAATTGTCCCAATGAAAACAAGTTTTAATAAAAGTAATCTAAAGACAAAAAAAAAACATCCACATAATAAATGTTAAATCTTTTGAAAAAAATATTTACAATTATGATTTCTGCTTTTAGATTTCCAGTCAATAAAAATACTGATAATAACATTGAGGTAATTAATTATTATCCCCCGCCAATGGAATCGCCAGGCCGTGCATCCGTCCTCCCGCGCTAGTTCTCTGCAACGACTTCTTGGAATTCAACGAAACATTTTGGGAACCACCAATACTACATCAGCATCAAATGTCAAATATGATCCGGTTAGTGTTTCTTTAAATTACGTTTCATTGATAGAAAATAGTATAATTTAAGACTTGCTTTGCATATACCTATTAAATGTGTTGTTCAAACATCAGATCTTTCAGTTTAAAAATGTAGACGTATCTCGAATTCAAGGTTGCCATGTTTAAGATTGTTAATGAAAACTCATAATTTCATGTTGATTTGAATCAGATATATATGTCGTTTGAGATCCAACAAGGCATTTAATTGCCATATTAAAAGACTCATGCTCGTCACCGCATAAATAAAACTATGCATCTCTTAGAATTTTGATGTTACTCAAAAAACCTTTATTATTTGATTCAGAAATGTGTCAGTAGAACGGTTTAATTTATGCATTACAAATGTATTTCAATCAAACCGCATTCTACCAAGTTTGATTCCGATTTGACAGTATCATTGCTTTGTTATTATTATATTTGGAACGTCAGTCAACCAAGATACTGCACACTGTGACCACATCTATGCATAATTTTAGCTGAATATTGAAATATTTAAGTATATTTTAGCATTTGAATTGGTATACTTTCAAATGCGTGTTGGTATTTTTTGTAGCACACTGCATAGTTCGTTGTTTTGCCACCCATAATTTATTGCTAGTAAGAAAATTGTCACACCAGAATATAAAAAAGAAATAATACACTTTTAGCTAAATATTTATTAAAATTAAATGCATTTTATGTTAATGCTAGCTATGTTTAAAACCAAGATATATTATTTATTTCTTATTTTAAGCTGAGCGAAGGAAAAAAAATAATGGGAAAGTATTGTGTCTAGCACGTGAAGCTATGAATTCCTTTTGACACTTCACAAATAAATAGTTTGGTTAATTCAATCTTGGTAACACGATCTTGGTTAGAATATTCAAACATTCATTGAGGAAATGTTTCAAATAATGTTAGCAATAATACATACAGACGCACATTCTTTTTTAAAGTACATTGGCATGTCAATAATAACACATATTTGTGAGACAAAGTCCCTGATTTAGTTCAATACTGATTCCGCAGGCACAATTGTCAATATTCAACATGTCATACCAAATTACTCGCTCTGAACAATTTGATTGACTTGTATGTGATTGTATTTACACTTTACACCAGAAGGATGTAAAGAAAGGATTTTTTTTATATTTCTGTCCACAGAAAAAACTGTAATCTATAAAGAAATACTTTCCCACTAAGAAATAGTTTTCGTATTTTGAACATTTTATTTTATTTTTAGTGGAGCTGTCACATAAACATGCTGATATATTTTTCGTTTTTTAAAAAGGTACATTTATAACTAATGCCACATTATGACATTTTGTATACTGATATAAAAGTTTTCGATACACATGACTGAATAGCTTCATAAATAAGCAGTAAGCATTAATATTTGTGACATTTCAATCATCATTATCAATGTAATTTTGCAATAGTTAGACACATATTTAGAAATCCCCACCTGCCAAAGTTTTTGTAACTGTGTTTGGCTAGTTTTGTCCTAATGTAATTAGATATTATTAATAAAGTAGCTGAACCACTGTTTTGTAAACGTGTCTCGCGAGTCACGCGCAAAGGGCACAATACAATTTTTAAAAAGGCTGACTGGATCGATCATGTCTGTCATAATGCTCAATATGTTTATTTAAATGGTGTAAATATGTATAATATATCAAAAACGGAGGAAAATAGAATACATATGTTAAATAATAAGGCTGTTTATAAATGTTTGATAAAAAGAAAACGTAGACAGTATGAAGTAAATAAAATTACCCAATTACAAAATCTTAGACACTCAAAGCCCAGAGATTTTTGGAGATTATTCAATTGTAAATCAAAAGGTAATATCAGTGGTAATTTAACAAATAGGGATTTTTTCAACTATTTTTCGTCTCTTCAAAGTGAAATAACACAATTTGAAACTGAGGAAGCAGAGAATTTTTTAAATAATCATGATTTTGGCCAGGAGGGATGTTTTGATGAACTAGATAGTACAATAACTGTAGAGGAATTATTGTCTGTTGTTAAAAATTTGAAAAGGAATAAAGCTTTTGGGAATGATATGCTTTTAAACGAATACTTTATATCATGTATCGATATATTGTCATCTCATTTAGTAGATCTTTTCAATATTATTTTAAATACTGGTCACTTTCCAGATAAATGGTCAGAGGGCATAATTTTACCTATTTTTAAGAAAAACGATCCCTGTGATGCTCGTAATTATAGAGGGATTACATTAGTAAGTTGTTTATCAAAAATGTGTACAGGTATTTTGAATAAACGAATTTCATGCTGGGCCGAAAATAACAGTAGATTGAGTGATGCGCAATTCGGATTTCGTCAAGGTCGGTCAACTACTGATGCAATTTTTGTTCTTAATGCTATCGTTCAAAAAATCTTAAATGATAAAAATCGTCTTTATTGTTGCTTTATTGATTTAAAGCGTGCCTTTGACAGTGTATATTTAAATGGTTTATTTTTAAAATTATATAAGCTAGGTATAGGTGGCAAAGCTTTGCGAATTTTAAGAATTATGTATTCACGTGTTAAAACATCTGTAAAAGCTTGTGACTCTTACTCAGACTTTTTTGCATGCGCTGTGGGCTTGAAACAAGGGGAGATAATGTCGCCTCTACTATTTTCTCTTTTTATAGAGGACCTAGAACTGTTCTTACAAGATAGTCCGTTGTGTGGTTTAACTCTTGACGATATTACTTTTATTCTTTTATTATTTGCTGACGATATGGTTTTACTTGGTAAAAGTCCTGTGGAATTACAGCATAGTCTTGATTTGCTAAATGAATATTGTGATAAGTGGGGGCTTGAAGTCAACACTGATAAAACAAAAATTGTTGTATTCAGAAAGCGAGGCCCGTTAAATGCAAACGAAAAATGGACATACAAAGGTAGCTTAATAGAAACTGTAAATAACTTTAATTATCTAGGCACTGTTTTTAATTACACGGGCTCTTATACTTTAAATCAGACGACATTAGTAGGTAAAGGATTAAAAGCTTTGAATGTTTTAATACATAAAACAAAACATTATGCCGTTAAACCCTCTGTTATGTGCCAACTGTTTGATGCTTTTGTTGCCGCCACCTTGAATTATGGATGCGAAATATGGGGCTTTGGAAAATCGAAAGAAATAGAACGTGTTCATTTAAAATTTTGTAAACAATTATTAAATGTTAAAATGTCAACATGTACAAATAGTATTTATGGAGAGTTAGGTCGATTTCCAATGTATATAAATAGATATGTTAGAATTATTAAATTTTGGTGCAAAACTGTATCGACAGAAAATATCTTGATCAGTAAACTATATGATTGTCTACTTGAAATTAAGAATAATAGAAATAATTGGGTTTATAATGTTAAATCTCTTTTAGATGAATACGGATTTTCCTATGTATGGTACAATCCAGGTTTAGTTGACTTGAAAAAATTTCATATTTTGTTTAAAGGAAGAGTAACTGATGTTTTTAAACAAAAATGGGAACGTAAGTTATCTACCAGTGAAGTATCTTATGGATATATTAAAAATAGTTTTGAATTTGAATCTTATATAGACATTTTACCTAAAAGGTTTAGAATTGCTACATCCAGACTGCGTTTATCATCACATAAACTGATAATTGAAACAGGCCGATATGCGCCAAATAGAATAGACCGCAATCAAAGAAAATGCTTACGTTGTAACAAAAACGATATAGAAGATGAATATCGTTTTGTAATCATTTGCCCGTTTTACGATGAATTAAGAAAGACTTTTATAAAATCTTATTATTACAGACATCCAAGTGTGTACAAATTTGTAGAATTGATGCAATCTAGGAATTTTAAAATAGTAAAGAATCTCGGTAAATTTTTGTATAAAGCTTTTTCTGTTAGAGCGAGTCAAATTGTTTAGTTTTTCATATCATTTATACCATCTACTAGTAAATGTTATTTGCATATTGAACTTTACTAAATCTAGGTTGTGTATAATTTTTGTATTCATAAACTGAATTGCAACTGTATTCACATACCCATCCTCCTTCTCCATGTGATAAATATTATTTTTTACCGTGGCGTGCGTGTGTGTGTTAGTGTACGTGTGTGTGTGTGTGTGTGTGTGTGTGTGCGTGCGTGCGTGCGTGTGTGTGTGTATGTGTGTGTGTTTACTTTCTCCCACTATGTTATGCACTAATTTCAATGTTCCTATGTATGCCATTGTCATGTGATTGTAAATTTGTATCATATATTATTTGTTATAACGAAAAACTTGTAAAAGTTTAAGTTAATAAAGTATCTATCTATCTGTAATTAAAATGCAAGAACAAAAAACATGTTCACTGTCAATTGATAAAAAAGTATTGTACATTCGTGGCTAAATAACTGCAAGATTACGTGGCTCAATCACCTAACAACAGGCGTCTTTTGTTCTAAAGATACTGCGTGATTTGTTATGAATATAAACTTAACTATAATTATTATATTTGTTCATGGTTATATTACACTAACAACGTGCTAAACAAACTATTCAATGTTCCAAAGCTCATTTAGATTCAATTACGAACGCATTATAAAACATCTTTTTGTCTTTGTTGGTAAGAATAAAGAGGTTATTCAAAGTTCATCTGTAATTTGTAAATGATCTGTGGATTAAATGACAGTTAAATGGAATATAGAGTCAATTTATTTTCAATTACTAATAATTTAAGATTAGTATGCGGCAGCCGCTTGTCTTGTGAAATTTTATCTGCTAATGTCTTTCATTTGAAAAGTTATAGCCAAGAACAAACAAAATATCCATGATATTTCAACCATGAGTTCAGATTTGGTGTTACTCGGCATATTGTCCTTAAGTACAGGACCGAACACCCATGACTTGATAAAATAATGTTTGCCATCCCAAAGCACTCGTACTTCAAATATATAACTGATAATAGTTAAATAAAAATAATCTGAAGAGATGTGCGAGTTTGAGAACAGATTATATGCTGTTAATAAAATGTAAACAGCAGATAATCTGCATCTCATGAATGCTGGATATATACTTTTTGTCAAGCTTGACATTTCCGATATAATTTAAAGGTAAAAGATTATTCTGTGTCAAACTATCAAGTTGAATATATTCTCTGGGGAAAAAATCATTTCCTGAAGTATCACAGTCTGCTGATTGTCTTTACCGAAAATCCATCATTGATAACTTTGAAATATAATTTCCGCATTGTAAAAAAGAAAGTTATTTGTCAATGTGTCAAATTTGCACAAATAAAGTATATAATGTTTTCACAAAACAGAGTACAAACTTGAAAATTGTAACTTAGGCAGAGTCTGCACCATGTCTGCTATGTTTTGTTAATGTTAAGTATGAATATTTACTCCAACTAGTTTAATCTGTTAACTGTCACAAATGCTTGTACCGAATGACACCAATTTTGTATCAAACAACACGATAAGCAATGTACATTAATTTCCATTGACCAGATTACAAATATTTATAAAAAAGTGTTATAAATGCAGGTTGCCTATCGACCTTTTATTTACAAATTAATTTAAACACTGAAAAGACGATAAATGTTATCTACACTATCTGTAAGTAAATTCATTAAAAAAATATTGCATTTTCATGTTTACTCTTTCTTGATACCAAGGCTTAATTAGATAGTGATGCATACACCTGTGCTTGTCCTTCAGTTCATTAAGTAGTGAAACATGTACCAAATTATAAGCATAGTGATGTGCGTTATACTCAATGTATCATTCAATTCGCGAAATACTTTTGTATTTGTCTTTTTAGATAAAGTATTGCTTATTGGAAGGAAAGTAGTAGATCGCTAATGAGGAAATATTCGATTACAAAGTCTAACACACTTCCTTTCAGTAAATCAAATCGTCTCAGAAAATAACAAATCTGCTAAGCTTAGTTATATACAATTCATGTACTAGTTTGACCACACGCTGTATTTAATTATAGTAATTATAAATTCGATACGTGTTAAATGTTCCTTAAATACTTAATATGTAAAATTATTTCTTAATAATGCATGCACGAATGAACAGGTTTGACTGGCTGTATTCATGTGACACCGACTTATAGAAGTTATGTTTGTTTCTTGCGACAACGACTTACAGACGATCAAACACTATAAGGGATTGAAACCGGCTTAAGTGATACATGAATAGGTCAATTCAAGAATTTAAGGCGAATTATTTTGTCTGACACGTGGAGTATTTAAATACAGTGATAATCTGGCAGAATAGTTTGGTATGTTTATTTAAAAATGTGTCTATTATATTGATCTGATATGAAATTGATGTCTTACTATGAGATATGTTGTAAGTTTAGACGTATTTAAATGTTACAGTAATATGGCCACTAAATGCTTAATGCAGTACACACATAGTTTCTAATACAATCCAAATATGCCATTTTCCTTTTACAAATACAATGATACAAATTTACACATATCGAAATTTAAATCATTATAAAGTATCAAAATGAGGTTCTAAACAATATGTCACTGTATATCTTGATGAAACTCATCTTTTTATCAAAAGATACCTCAAAGTTCGACAAGATAAATCCTGAAAGATCCTGTAACTCATTTTTTATGATTTTATATCAAATGAAGATTTTCAATATTGTAAGTTCCAAAAAACAAGATATTACCGATTAAAAAATATAAATTCCATGTAAAGGGGGGTAATTAAAAATTTATTTTATATAAGGTCTAAGCCAAATTTTTCAATAAGATATGAATATATATACTTTAATGATTACATTTAATGCGTATAAAAATTTGAAGTACATATTTAACATATTATTGGATGTTTGGAAATTGTTTAGAAGCATAATTATATACATATATAAAATTTCACGTATTTAAATGTTGTTACCACTTTAAGATTGCTTTGGATTCTTTCATGTGAGTAAGCCTTACAGGACTTGGGTGGTTATGAAAATAATGCACGGCAGAGCACCTGTGGTATTGAACACATTAAAGCTGGAAAGTCGTCATATGACCTTTTTATGTTGCTGCGACTAAACAAAACAACATGAAGAAAGAAGAAAATCAAACAAGAGGGCAATGATGGCCCGAATCGCTCACCTGAAACAACTGTGTTTCAGTGTTAAAAAACTAAATAGTCCTGCTCAACTTCAACTTGCCCCTCTAGTGCATTGCTACTGTTAATGTGGAAAGTAAAGCATGTCATTTGCTCTTCTATTCTCAGCTTTATTGGTCCCTAAAAGGGGCCAAATAAAATGATATGATCAAATTTAAGTCTTCACAATGATTATACAGGCCAAATCTAAAGTAAATCTGCCTAGCAATTTCAGGGAAGAAGCTGAACGTAGACTTATGAAGACAGTCGCCGAAGCATACACCTTTGATACCAATAGCTAATTCTGAAACTTTGGTACTGGTGAGGTAAAGCAAAACAAAACGAAAAAAATACCGTGTGTTAAATTCGATGTTGTGGTTCACATGTTAACTTTTCTTCTGTTAACCTATCAGAAAAATGAATTAAATAAATCTAGTTAGTTTCCAGTTTCAGACTCCTTTATCTACTAGACGAACTACTAAAAACATACGGCAAACACTATAAAAGTCAATTAATAAAAAGAAATGTTCATTGATTGTATGTAATTTAATTACCATAACGTCTTAACTATATGTCTGATCAAATTGTTTTGCCAAATTTCAATTTTCTAATCATTCCTCTCAACCACTTGACATATGTATTCATTTCTTTTAATTGTAATGTCACATACAGAACTTTCGTCAGAAAATAATGTCTTCATTCAACTAAATGAAACGGCGTTTAGAAACTATACTATTTCATCATTTGATTATCACGGAAAAATAACAACATAATGTCCCCCCGCGCGTAGTCTCGTTTTCATCATTTGATTATCATTCTGTTAGACTCATTCCTTCATTACACTTTGATTTCTTTGAATTATGTAGTTAAAGTCTAATAAGACCTGATTTAATTTATCAATACATTAATGCAATGTTTAACTAAATACGTAAAATGTAAATAAAAAGTTAAGAGAAATAACAGTTTTTAGAGTTTTATTTTTCACAAAAAAACCTTGATTGCACTACACAGCTATAGATAATAGATCATGAACTATGTGCAACTGTATATCCAAAACAAGTGTTTGCTATTAAAAACTATTTTTCGTCCATTGAAATAATACATTATTATACTTCGTCCAAGGACTGTTTATTGTATTATTGAATGTTTTAAATTTACATTTCAAAAATCATACATTTTAAGTATTCATCACATCCGCTCAAATTGTCTTGAATAAACAACCGAGAATAAAATCAATTAATATCAAACATATTACTAGAATGACAGAATTCATGATTGTACAGATGTATTATTTTGCATGTTCATTTGTTTATATTACATTTTAACAGACGCGTAAAGGGAAATATAGATTCAGGCAATAACCAGAACATGTGTAATTTAATTCATCGTGAACATCTGTGATATATCTTCATACCAAAGTCTCATTGAATAGAACGTCTTTACCCTGTTTTATCTTTATTTGTTATGATGAATACATATTAATTTTTTTTTTCAAATTATTATTTATTTTATTAATTTAAAATTTGTAATTTGGTTAACTTTATTAAATGCTACTAGATATATTTTAAAAGCTTACACGCGATAAACTATACTATTCAAAATATCGCGAGTCTTTGATTTCGATTTACGTAAACAATTTTATCCATACAGTAAATACGAGAATAACTAGAGCCTGTAATAATTGTTCTGTACAATTATCTTGTCTAATCTGGTATTAGAAGGTCTACAATTCCGAAGAATTGTTCGGTTTTCTTTCAATGTGAGTCATTATATTTAGATGTCATTGTCCTTTCTCTAAAGCCAAAGGTCAATGCTTTATCATATTATGTTTTTTGTTGCTTCTAGGGTATAACTCGTTTATGTTATATACGTTCTTAATTATATTTTCACGAAAAAATGACATTAGACTGAAATTACGCCGTAGGTTATTGATTGACTTACTGTATATCAATAACGACTGATAAAAATGACGTGAATAAGAAATTATTTACAATCTTATGCTACTCACAAAGTAAATAGTTTTTGAAACATTTATTTGTACTTGTAGAAAAAGACAAAGTAGACAAAGACAGAAGTTGTTCAAACAGTAAAATGAACATGAAATTATAGACAAAAGAATAAACCCAAAATCTACAATAAGATATATGTTACGCTTCATAGTTGCTGAAAAAAACAGTCATACAGTCAAGTTTATCACTGACTACGATGACAGATGTTCTCTTACCCAGACAGTCCATATCGCAAGGATATCAAAAGGCTTATTTAAGTTGTTTAATTGTTTCATATAATAGTGAAAGCAAAACAATTAAGGTGGAAAATGAAAATTTGTCAACGATTAAATACATTAAACAATAATTAATTATAAATAAAAAATTAAACAACCGGTCCGTTCTCTATATTATAATAGGTAAACTTATATTTTAAAAAACGGTATGGCTGTTTTTGACCTTACTAAGATTCTATTACTTGGACTGAAGTTATGTTCATACATGATGTTAATATTTCAAGCATTGAAGGAATAAACATTTTATGAAATAACTTAAAATCTTTCTAGTTTGTCTATTTTGTTCGTTTTTTTTCTGTAGAAACATCTTTTAATAACCATCTATTTTTTGTTAATTTAAGTTTTGTAAGATATGCTTTTTAAGAACTTAATCACATCAAAGAAGTAAAAACAACAACAAATCGCAAGCGATGGATTTCATCTAATTTGTACAGTAAATCATCTCAAAATATCTAGAAATTACGGAGAAGTTATTTATTCGTGTAAATAACTGTTAAGTGCTGCCCTTTAATATAGTATAGCTGGTGTATGATATTAATTATACTATATTTGTTTGAGATAATGAAAACATAAATATTTTTCCTAGAATTTAATTATCCTCGAAGGCAATTATTATTTTGTCAATAATGAAAAAGAAATATTTGCCATTGTCCTAACTTATTTCACTGTCCAATCCTTTTTTAATAACGACATATAAGACAACTGTTTTCAGATAAAGTAAATTCATCACAATGATTTGTTTAATGTAGATTACATTTGATATATTGGTATGCAAATAAAAGTTATGAAAAATTGATGATTAACTAAAGCTAAACATTCCTCAAAACAGTCATAATTGTTTGTCAACCTGTATGGCACATCGTTTCACAACCCTTCGTTTAACCGAGTATAAATTTCCATCATTTTGTATTATTTCATATTTGCAATAACAAAATACGCATACAAAATAAACTTAATACATTATTTATGTTAAATAAATTTATTCTTTCTATTCAATTATATCTTATATGTATAAGAAGAACTGTCAATGTCAGATATATCAATGAAATATTTAAACGAATACTACTGGTTAACTATTGATAGCCAACATAGAGGTATTTTATCACCCGCTCAAATTGTGATAAACAACATACGCAGGACACATTCGATTTCTACGTCTTTTAAACCTCCATTCGCCTTATCAATAAATCAGCATATTTTCGACATAGCTTTGAGTACATATTCGATACGCTTAAAGTAATATTTTCAAACCAATGTTAACAAAATGATGTTTGCAATAGTTTAATAGTATTGCAAGATAGAAGTTTATAAACTTAGATAACCTGGTATTTCTGTGAGCAAGACATCCATTTATAATAACATTTTATGAAGACGTGTAAACTTGCTATGTATTTTTTCATTGTATTCTTGAAAAGCATTAACCACCATAAAACAGTATTTTAAAGAGTAACGTTAAATTGTCTTATTTAATGTTAGGTTGCTTCAAAAAATGAGCATTTTATGTCCAAGGTATATGCAAATGGTATTGGCTTTGCTATGGCAATTGACTAGGTAATCTATCACATATTTCAAATAAAAGTGTTAAGTTAAACAAGCATTTTCTATCTTATTTAATAATGTAAATCTAGAGAGACAGACGAAAACGTGAGGATTAAATCATGTGCAATGCCCTCTAGAGAAAAAGAAAAGCATTAGTCTTAAAAGTAATAATCTTTGCAGACAATTTATGCTCAATTGCAAAAATATATAACAAAATGTTGATTTAATCATCGCTTTGTCAGCAATCCGTTATTTGTTCTTTGTTGATATCGCCTTATTTACCTCGGCCTTAAATAATGACAGTTTATTTTAGTGTTTTTTTTTTGTTTGTTTTTTTTTTGTTTTGTTTTTTTGTTTTTTTTTTTTTTTTTTTTTGTTTTTTTTTTTCGTTATGCGTTTCGAGGTCTGGTTTTAAGGAACATATTGTATGTATGTTGTTTCATATCACATTATATTTTGCAAGATACATGATAAAACTTTATTTTTATAATATATATTCTTTTAATTCACATGATCGCATTTACCACAGCAATGAAATAAAATATCTATTTAACCAATGTGTTTCGTTATTGTCTTGAAACTGTTTCTCTATTTTTTGATTCCTTATAGATATATGTCAAAGAACTTGCTTTCTTTCCGCTTTTTGATGGACTATCCTTTTGAACAATGATTACATCTAATATCTAGGTTTGTATTTGTAGAACTTATTAAGGTATTAAATGGGATTTATTTTAAATGGCTTATATGGAAATTGATTGTCATATACAATGTACAAATGTACAATGTAATTAAGGTAGACAAAACCTCTTTGTGTGCCTGCTTGTGTGCGTACGTGTGCGTGCGTGCGTATGTGTGTATGTGTGTGTGCGTATGCGTGCGTGTGTGTGTGTATGTGTGTGCTTGTTGATATACTTTCTTGACATTAAGAATACTTTTACCTTATTATCAAAATGGGTCCTCAAAGATGTGGGAAAGAATTAAAGGAATAATGTCCCGTTTCTTTTCAGCAATCGATTGTGTCACATTATGTCACCGACATCCCTTGTTAACTTAAAAGTATTAAAGGGTTTCATATGAATTTTCATTTCTTGTAACGGAACAAAACTGTTCCATATACTTGTAGCTAATTGTCTTACAATACATATTGCCATTATGTGGATTTAGTTTATATTATTTATATACTTTTAAAGCTTAGTGTCACGTCCAGTCCAGTAAATTTAGTTGTTACGCTATTCATTTGCCCCGTATATGGCGTGTAAATATATCAACGGGACATCCGCTAAGCGATAAAACTAATAAATTCAATATGTCTAACAAACATATATAGATTGCATCATTTCCTTAACGAACAACTAAATACATTCGGGAAAACCCATTCAAGTTAATTTACAAAATTCGAAATATTCATGTCATGTGGAAATCGTGATTATACTATATTTTCCTCACAGTGTTTCGTATAATATAAATTTATAATAATGTTTTCATTTCGACCTATACGATTTTCACAATGACTTAAAACAACAACAATCATTGCTTTTAACATTTTTTTTCTCATCTGACAAAAAAAAGACTCCCCTTACTGGCACATTTAAAAAAAATCATGAGTAGAAAAACAAATAATACTTGAATCAAAAACATCTTCAAACAAATTCTAAAAAAAAGAAAACGATTTTACAATCTAGATATTTTGAGATTTATATATACAGATGTTTGCTTGGTCAGAGTTTTTAACTTACTGTTTCTTTGCTAATTGAGACAAAATGTTAACATAACTTTAAAAGACACACTAAGTTGTTTGGACCGAGATTTGAAGCTCGGATCTGTTGCAACTTAAGCAAGACCAATTATGTCATTAGCTTGGTCAGAAATGCTGGGTTGCCTAAATGTTGCCTCAAACTCCTTTATCTACTAGACGAACCACTAAAACATACAGCAAACGATATAAAAGTCAATAAATAAAAAAGAAATATTCATTGATCGTATGTCATTTAATTACCATAACTCCCTGACTGATATGTCTGATCAGATTGTTTTGCCAAGTTGCAATTATCTCATCATTCTTCCAACCACTTTACATATGTATTTATTTGTTTTGATTGTAATGTCATTTACAGAACTTTCATCAGAAAATAATGTCCACATTCAATTTAACGAAACAACGTTTTGAAACTATACTAAGTTGTCATTGTATTATCACAGAAAAACAACAACATAATGTACCCCCGCGCGTATTCATTGTCATTCTGTTAGACTAAATATTTATTAATTACACGTTTGATTACTTTGAATTATGAAGTTAAAGTCTGATAAAGCCTGATTTAATTATAATTCATTATATTAACGCAATGTTTAATTAAGTACGTAAATGTAAATAATAAGTTAAGAGAAAGAATAGTTAAGCACGTTTTATTTTCACGAAGAGCCTTGATTGCAGTTCACAGCTATATGTAATATATTATGAACTGTGTGCAAGTTTATATCAAAAGCTAGTGTTTGCTATTTAAAACTATTTTCTGTCAATTGAAATAATACATTATTAAACTGAGTTCAGGGGCTGTTTATTTTATTATTGAATGTTTTCAATAACAATAATCTGATATTTGAAGAATTCCTCACACCGCTTAATATCGCCATAAAATTAACAACCTCGAATGAAATCAATTAATCAGAATGACATCATAATTGTACATAATTGTTAATAAGCATATTCTTTGGTTTATATTACATTTAGACAGACGCGTAAAGGGAAATACTTGCATAGTCAGGTAATAACCAGAACATGTGTAATTTAATTCATCGTGGCTAACAACATCTGTGAACAGCAACGCCTGTGATATATCTGTTTCATTGCTGAGAGTAATCTTTACAGTCTCATTAATATAAGAAAAAGTGTGTACTACTCGTGGATAGGGAATAAGTGTAATTGCATTGGATTTGTCATTTGATATCATTTTATAGCACACACTACAAACATGTATTGTGGAGTATAATGCCTTACATACAAGGATGCTAAATCTTTATGTCGGACTTTGTCAAAAATCATGCCGAGGAAATATGTAGACAAAGTTAGCAGAAGTAGGAGATATCACCATGTTTAATATCCAGATTGATAAGTTTAATATTAAGGTTTTTTTTATTTGTTATGTTGCAATATTTGCTATATCGTAGTTAAAAAAACTCTACTGAAACACATCTTTTTAGTTTAAAATAAGTTATGTCTAAGTATCAAATATTAATAAAAGCGAACACACATATGTTACGTTATTTAATCATTAATGTGCTTTCCAAAGACGTGTGTAATTATTATATGATCACGTGATCATCTACGACAATGATGCACAACAACAATTTAGCCTAACTTTGGTACACTGATTCCTAGTAATGCATATTGGATATGCTGTTGTTGTTTTAAGTGCAATACGAACATTCAGATATTAAAATTTAGTTTTTCAATAGACCTGCATTGTCCTTAATAAACAACTATTTTTATCTTGTTTTTTAAATCATCTGTTTCTGTTATTCGATGAATGCTTAAATTGAATAATTGTACAAATTTTCATGGAAATGGGAAATGTATTACAATAGCAACAACACAAATGTTATTGTCGACTCGGTCCATTTCAGTATGTTTATACATCTAACTCGACACCTTATGAACGATAAGCACTGTTCAATCATCACCAGTTTAAGGTAAATTTTGCAAAAATGTAATTTATTCATTTTCTCTAAAATGGTTTAAATTTATTTTTTGCTCTGTTTTTTTTATAATATTTTAATGTTTTATTTGTTCAGATCTGATGAATACATATTCATTTTATGGTCTTTAAATAGGTTTTATTTATTATGAAATACGTATTTTGTTTACATTATTAAAATAATTATATATTTTAAAAGCTCACACAAGGGAAATAATCAAAATATCACAAGATATGGTAAACAAGATCAACAAGGAAAGATGGCGTTCAATGAACACAAGTATTTGCTTACGATTCACGTAAACAATTTATCCATACAGTAAATACGAGAGTAAATAGAACATATAATAATTGTTCTGTACAGGAAACAAATATCTGGTCTATTCTGGTATTAGAAGGTCAACAATACTTAATATGTATTAGTATTTTTTTAATTTGTGCCTCAGCATCTGAAGGTGTCATTATTCTTTCTCTAAACACAAATATCAATGCTTTATCATAGTTTGGAGACCTTTCTGTTGAAAATGTGTCAGGGTTAAATCGTATACATATACATGCACAGTGCGTTAACTGGAGTGCGGGTATTAGTTACCCGCACTCCAGAGCATGCCCATTAATTGGCTCAATTTTGCTGGGGTTTAAATATTGTGACGGCAGAGAAAGGGAAAGCGACAGAAATGTCATATTCAGATGTTCGTTCATTGGTTCATTTTTGCCGGGGTTTCATATTGTGACAACAGGGAACGTGCTTTTATGTTTGACTATGATACAAAAGAGAAAGAACACCAAAACACTCGGCAATCTGATTAATACTCGGGGGCTACGCCCCCTCGTACAAATCAGATAGCCTCGTGTTTCGGTGCTCTTTCTATTACTTATCATATTTTGCTTTTCGTTGCTTTAAGGTATAATTCGGTTATGTTATATACTTTATTAATCATTTTTTTTTCACGAACTAATGCCATTAGACTGAAAATACTCCGTAGGTTATTGCTTACAATAACGTGTAATACAAATTGGCATGAATAAGAAAACGAAATATATTTACAATTTCATATTACTCGAAAAATAAATAGTTTTTGAACATCTATTTGTACTTGTAGAAAGAAAAGTCAAAATAGACAACGACAGAAGTTGTTTGAAACTGTAAACTGAATATGAAAGTATAGAAATAAACTAAGAATAAACGCGAAAATTACCATTTGATAAATGTTATGCTTCATAGCTGCCGAGAAAACATCCGTAAAGTCAATCTTATCATTGACAACGAGGCCAACATTTCACTTAACCAGAAAGCCCATATAGCTAGGATATCAAAAGGCTCAACTTATACGACTCAAAAGTTAGGCGAATGACTGCCAGATGGATACCCCATTTGCTACATCTGACCATTTTGATTGTTACTCGGATCGAACTAATATGCATAACGGACATTAATCTTTCAATCATTTAAAGATATTTTTTTTTCAAATATTTTACAAAATAACTCAACTCTTTCTATTTTATCTTTTCTTTTACATTTATTTAATTTGTTTTGGACATGTAGAAAATGCAAATTTAAATAGTATTGTTTATTTATTATAATATACTATTAACTTGAATTCGATTATTTGTTGCTTCATTTATTTTAATTGCAGTAAAACTCCACATGCACAATGAAATTCTGATTGCGCGCAGCATCTACACAATTTTAAAGATAATCAAATGCTCTTGTTATTACTAGATTATTTATAGCCGAATCATGAAACAAACCAATAAATGCTTAATAGAAGAAAATGCATCATTACATTCAAATTATTTGAACGGGAAAAATACGTTACACATGTACTTTTGCAACATGCAGTTGATGTAGAAACAGTTGTAAATATAGATTGTGCTACTGTATGGTTATTTGGATGACATGAAAACGAAGTGGAAACATTGTTATCATTATTTATTTATGAAAACGAGTACATGTACTTAAAATACGTTACACATGTACGTTGCAAATTGAAACATCGCGCATTTCAACTTATTAATACAATGTATTATACATGTTCAAATCTCGTGAAAGGATATTCTAAGATATTGACTTAACGATGATTTAAATAATTGTGAATCATTCATTTTAGCATAAAGTAAAACTGTATACCATTAAGCCATATAAATGTTTGAAATAAACGAAATAATGGGAATTGAAACCATATTCAAAATTAAAAGGCATGTATGTTTTACAAAGACACCATATTATGACTTCTAACTAAACGCTAAAGATACACAACTATTTTAATTACAAAACTAAGTGTTTTTGTTAACGTTTTCTATACAGCTATTATAGTTTATACATAAAATATGTCCTAAACTAGTATTATTATTTCTGAAAGAATAAACAGGAAATTGAACTGCCACACAAAATGTCTTGTTCAGACATACTACAAAGAATAATTTGATTATATTTTCATGAAACACAATCAATGATTATTTTCCATTGAATATCAATAATATGAATATTCATTTTGTACCTTTTCTTTCTACAAAATGAATAAGCACATAATGGAAACTAACACGATACACAAAAGCTAGCTTATCGAGCCATTTTACCATGTTCATTACGTAAAAATCATCATCTAAAACCGATCAATTTAAAATTATTTTAGACGTTTGTGCTACGTCTCATTGTTTAAAGTTTGAATGTTTTTTTTTCATTCCATGGCATGCACAACATTGTAAAATATGGATTATCATTTAATGGACTTTTATTTTTGTATCATCGTTTAAATAGCATCACAAACAAATGAAAATTGAACAAATCGATTATGTTAATTTGATACGTATTCCATTACTTACAAATTACTTTCTGGAAGTAAATTCACGCAGATGACAAGGTGATAACGTGTTTACATGTCATTCTATAATTTACAATATCCTATTAAAAACAGAAATGAAATTAAATTGTGTTTCCAATTTAACTTACACAATAGTCAAATTGAATATTTTAGATCTTGCATTGACACTTTGAATATATCTGCTTTTCCTCGCGTCCGTCTCAGTATAAAACCATTTTTGATCATATTAAAAAGTTGTATAAAGTAAAAGTGACTTTGTTAAAGTCATATCTCCATATCTTAGCTATCATGTATTGCATTCTGTACGAGTAATAAATGCATATAATCATTGCAAAATAAACAGTCCGTGCACAAACGTATCAAGGGGATTTATACAATAATCACATTCTCTGAGTGTGCATTCAAATTTTAGACAGTTATATTTTAATGTTGTTTTTTTTTGTTTACAACATAATTGTTCTAAATAATTATATATGTAATGTTTATAATGTTTAAAAATGTCTCGTGTACCAATTAAGATGATTTTGTTTTTAAAAAAAACTGCATCACATAAATTTTGACTTTCTGAAAATTGTTTATTTCTTTGACACATGGTGCCTAAATGGCACAGAGATCCTTTTTATCGGTGCTTGCATCTAAAAGAAAAAATGAAAACATATGTAATTTTGTATAAAAGCTTGTTCTTGTACCTGAATTTTTGGAATTTACTTAATTGTTGAAGGTACACAAAATATGTTTTCTTTGAAAGCCAATACAGAAACATATAAATCTCAATTATCTTGGTCCATACATTAACATTTCATTTTTTCCTCATTATTATCATTATGAATATATTATTTCTTGAATAATTATAAAAACATTTCCATTTATTTGATACAAGAATAAGTTGGTACATGGGTGTCAGCTAACTACATATTTAATGTAAACTCGTGCTACCGACTGATAATTATGAAAAGTGCAAATGTGATTACAAAAATATAACTATTTAAATTGCGAGACAATAATCACATTTATGAAGGAAAAAACAACGTAATTATTTTAAAAGCAAGATAAACACGTCAAAAGTAATAATTGGAAATGGGATTAAATATTAAAATCAAGTTATTTAATGAAAGCTGTTTTTGTGACCTGATAACATTGAATAATCACTTTAAAATCTCGATCATGTCAACCATCGGATTCTTCTGAGACAAAAAGTTCCATACATTTGACAAGCGACATTGATTAAATGTTTAATGATTATTGCCATATAACGCATCTGTTGTTGTCTTAGAATTACATTCTTGCTATAAAAACAAAATTAAATCGTGTTATACGACAAGAAGCACAATTTGGGTTTTTATTAATATGTTGAAATTATGAATTCTTGCACGCAAGTCTTATTTTAATCCCTAAAAGAAGTAAATAACTCATAACGTGTCTGTACCTTTTATATCTATACAACGAACATTAAATTTGCATTCAAATCAATAACAAACATATTTGATAAAACAGAATATATTTCCGCTTCTTGGGATATATTTTTGTATTAGGTAATCAAATACAATCAAAAGAGTTAAAGAAGAGTCTATAGATAATCATTATAGTATGTATAAATTGCTTCTAATCGAGCCACAAATATAATGGTAGAAGCATATACAATTGCTTTGAAGATCAGAAGCAATAAAAAAGTCAACAAAACATCCTGATCTAACATATAAAATCTCTAGATGAGACATATTGAGGAGAGAGTTATATTTTGAATAAGTCGATGACAAGACATAAGATATCTAATTAGAATATCATGAACGGTTTTATTGTATTTGCTTAATATTGTCAGTCATTTGGAGTGAATGCATTTGATGGGGATATAATGAATATTTATCAATTGTACAAGTTCATTCCGAGACATAAGTATATATATCTATTTGTATTTCCTTACTAAAATACTCTCGCATCAGGAAATAGTAAATAAGAAGTTTTTGAATACTGGTCTTAATTATGGATTTATTAAAAGTCGATTTCCTGGAAAATAAGACAATATTTAACAAATTTAATCTAAAGACAGAAAGCATGTCAAACATTAACATAATAAATGTTAAATCTTTTGATTTTTTAAACAAATTGAAGAAATATATTACGAAATTTTAAAATAGCGGTTTTGTACGCATTTATGTGTTCATATATTCTAAACTCGAATTGGATAATGCGATACTTCATTAATGTTAATTGCAGTGAAACTCCGGTTGCACAACTGTGCGCGGCATCTTCAACAAATTAAATGATAATTAAATACTCGTCTTGCTATTAAATATTTTTAGCCAGAAGATAAAACTGATTAATGTAAGAAAGGAGAATTATCACCACTACATTTAAAACATTTAAACGGCACAATATTCTATAATTTTGCCACATGCAGCAGGTCTCGAAACAGCTGTGAATCTAGAATGTGTTATTTTATATTTATTTGCTTTTATTTGGATGGTATAAAATGTATTGTAAATACTTTAATTAATATATAGATATAAAGTATAGATGTGTATGTACAGATTTTACATAGTATTTCTATATTCACACTGGCATATAGTAGTTTATATTCTAAGTTAACTATGTATTACTATATTCAAACTTCCATATGTGCAGGTACATAAATTATGATACATATGGACGTTACTCATAAATTGGACATTTCAATTTATTAAAAGAATTTATTTGAAAATAAATAAAATAAAAATAAATTAAAAAATCTTGTAATTGTTTAAGTAAAACAAAATGAAAATCTTACGTGCCAAACTTCTATAATACCAGAGGTTTTAGCGAATAAACAGGAAATTGGACTGCCACAAAAAGTCTGGATCAGGCATTTTACAGGGAATGATTTGGTTATAATTTCATGAAACACAATCGCACAATCAATCAATAATTTTTTAATACAATATAGGTAATAAGATTAATTTTGTGGCTGAAGATTGTGTCTTTTCTCCCGGCTTGAAAAAAAACAACAACAAAAAAACGGACAGAGGCTTTGAAACGGCTAACACGATACATAGCTTTTCCGGGTATTTAACAATATATTAATTCATACTTTCATTCCGATTAGGTTATAATAACTGTAACAGAAGATTCAAAATCTTTTTTTCCCTAGTTTGAAAGAGGAAAAAAACAATCCTGAAAACTCACATGTCTGCACCAAAATAATTCATAAATGTAATTTAATAGATCAATGTAAGCCTTAAAATTAGTTATAATAACGTATTCAACCTTTAGTGATTGACTCGTTAGTTTCTTTAATCTATTTATAAGCACTCATTTGTCCTTAAATCAGCTTATCTCATTCGCACTAAGTAATGATTAAAGGTATAAGTTCTGCCAGATTGTGGGTAACGGTTTGTTAAGTCAACATGAACTGACATAATTATAATGCCGCTGTATATAGCTTTGTTTTCATTTATACTGACTAACAAAGACTTACCTATTCTGAAAGAATATTCAATCCGTATGTGCATTATTGATTCCATCTGGAAGAAAATTATCTCTAATTATAAAACATTTTTTTCTTTTCTATGTAAGAATAAAGAGGTTATTTAAAGTTCATCAGTAATTTGTAAAGAATATGTTGGTTTAATGACAGTAACGTGTAATATATAGTCAATATGGATTCCCTTGTTCAAGAGAGTCATTAATTATGTTGAAATGAAGAGGTTCTTTTTATTTATTGATATGTGGTTAAAGAAAGAAAACAACATTAAAGAATAAAACGTCAGATAATGAACAGCTTGTGACACTTTTATGTGTAATGTCTTGAAACTTTGATTTGGAAAGTTATAGCCAAAAACAAATAAAATATCCATGATATTTCAACCATGCGTTTAGCCAAAATTACGTTTTGTGGTTTTTCAGTTCCAGATAAAATGAAACGGAATGATAATACGTTAATCGGCTTATTATCCATTTAGTAAAAGAAGAAAGACTCTTGACTTAACACATATTATGTTTGTCATCCCAAAGCTCTCACACGTCACATATTATTTCATATAAATTTACTTTAATTTAGTTTAAAGAAAGGAATCTACGAGAGATGTGCTCGTTTATATGCCTATTCGTAATTGAAAGAAATTCTAAATTAGTATTACGTTGACATCATAAATATTTCAGATATTTACATAACAATCTATGAAGGTTGTGTAATTCCTGTTGTCATGAATAAACTTTTACATATTATCTAGAAGCAATAAAATAGTAATTTTAATACACTATGTGAGGCTAGTTTGAAAATAAATAGTTGATATCTAAATGTATAAAGGCCAATAAGGACTTCCTTTAATGCAACTGAAAGGACAATTTATTTTCCAACATGCTAGAATTGAATTGATTCCATGTCTGACTCTTGTATAAAACTGTTTCCAATGCATTGCCAATACAAAAACAGTTTGATGTTTTGTTCTAATATCAATATGTATAAGTGCAATTAAATCTCTTAACACCACTCGTAAAAAACGATTTTGTACTTTATTGATTCATAATTATTTGGGAACAGAAGGCCTATATGCTATTAAAAAATGTGATAATCTTCCTATCATGAATGATTGATGTATATTGTTTGTGACGTTTAACAATATTAATATAATTTCAACGTAAAAGATTATTTTGTGTCAAACTATCAATATTCTAAGGGGAAAATTATTCTTAAAATATATCAATTTATTAAAGTTAAAGATGAATGCTCACAATCATTTTTTTATATATAATAGTCTGCTTAATGTGTTTACCGAGAATCACTCATTGATAACTTTGAAATAAAATTTCCATAAGCCGCATTGTAAAAAGAATGTTATTTGTCAATTTGTCAAATTTGCACAAATAAAACATATATTAATGTTTTCAAAAGACAGAATGCAACAATATTTCTCCAACTTGAAAATTGTAACTTAGGCAGAGCCTGCACCATTTCCGCCATGTTTGATTAATGTTAAGTATGAATATATACTCAAACTAGTTTAATCTGTTAAATATACCGTTACCAATTTTGTTTAATACAACGTAAAACGTACATTCGGCTTCATTGATCACTTATCAAATTATTATAAAAACGTTCCGAATTCTGGTTGCTTATCGTATAAACATTAAATTATTAAAAAACTAAGCCAGACAAGATATTGTAAAAAAATAATAAATAAAATTATGTTAAAGCAAAAGACCAACTTTAGGTTTATTATAAAT
This sequence comes from Ruditapes philippinarum, assembly GCF_026571515.1. Lineage (NCBI taxonomy): Eukaryota > Metazoa > Mollusca > Bivalvia > Venerida > Veneridae > Ruditapes > Ruditapes philippinarum. The sequence goes on along the minus strand of NW_026866969.1, from coordinate 35,198 downwards.
CGACTGAACTATTGAATAAATGGACTTGAAATTAAACATGGTACAGTGCTCCAATGGTTATTTGTACTTCAAAATGTGTTTTGTTACACCTGAAAATAAATTGATTATGGTTGAATATACACTTTTAATACTAGTTTTAATATTACAAATTAAAAACTTTACAATACATGACTCTTGTGTGTTTTGTGTGCGCAATATGAATGTGTTAATCTTTTAATAATTATTGTCATTCACATTCACATTAGTCACATTGCATATATATCCATTTTATCGAAAAAAAAAAAAGACTGTATACAACGTCTTTAAACCGTCAAAGTTGACATGACACTTGGCCGTCCATGTTTGTAGACCAGTAACAATCAATAATTTATTTCAATTTCAGGTTTGCTGCATCAAAATAAACGTTCAGACAGTCTAATCAACAAACTGTAAAGAGTTCAAATCTAGAAAATTCGGATGGAATTTGTAGAAAAGAAAAAGATGAAAGAACAAGCTTAATATTTTGTTCATGATTATTCAATCCCGGTCAGATGACGATAACATATATTGGTTCGTTTTCCTATTACTGTTATACTCGTTCAGGCCGTAGCATTCGACAAATTCAGCGTCAATTTTGAACAATTTTTGCGTTATGTTTACATTCTTGCTTTATTGGATATATACGGTAAAACATTCTAAGCACTATACTTCTACATTGATATAATTCATTAAAAAACATATTGCTTTCTTCAAATGTTTACCCGTCCTTGATAAAAAGATTTAAGTGGTGTAAGTTGCAGACACCTTTGCTTGTCCTTCAGTTCATTAAGTGGTAAAACTTGTTCCAAATTATAATCATAGTGATACGCCTTTAAGTATTTTCTTTAATTATATAAAAATAGAGGTTCATGTATGTAAAACATGATGTTTAAAATACAAAGGTTCATGTATGTAAAAGATGATGTTTAAAATACAAGCAAAGTACTTGATACACTTCAGTAATTTCTTCCTTGTCCATACATAGAGACAATTATAATAAAATTGGATTTTATCTGAGATCTATTTTCCAATAAAGAAGCTTGGACAAAAAATAATAAAATTGTAACGAAAACCAATTAACTTTGCTTTTTTATTATTGTATTATTATGGAATAATAAAAAACAAGAAAAAATGACGAACAGCAACATGATTAACCTACCGCCCGTAGTGTCCTTTACTTCATTTGCTTGTCATTCTGGCTACATTTATTCTTTATAATGTTGATTCAATACTGTTTTAAAATGAACAACTTCGGGTGTAATCAATTAATCACAAACATATTACCAAAATGACATCATCAATATAAATTTGCATATTCTTTGGTTTATATTACATTTTGACAGACGAGTCAAGGGAAATACGAGCATACTCTGGTAATAACCAGAACATGTGTTACTGTAACAACATCTGTGAACAACAACGCATGTGGTAAAGGGAATGCATATAATTGCATTTGAATTGTCATTTGCTATCATTTCATATCACACATTAAAATTGTAGTAAGGAGTGTAAAACGTTACATACAAGGACGCTGAATCTTTATAGGGTGTATGTAAAAATCATGCCTCGGAAATTGGTAGGCAAAGTAAGCAGTGACGTAATAAGAGAAAACATATTAATATCCGGATTGAACTTTAATCTTTAGAGGCTTTTTATTGTAATGTCTCTATATCGTTGTTAAAAACTTCACCGAAACACACAATTTAGCTTAATCTAAGTATCAAATATTAATTAAAGTGAACACACAAATGTTACATTAATCATTCCTGTGTTTTTCTAAGAAGTTTCTAACTTATATATGATCAAGTGGTCATCTACGACAACGATGCACAACACCAATTGAACCTTGCTGTAGATGTTGAATAATGTTTAGTACATGAAGTTCAATAGGAGCATTCAGATAATTATACAGTGTATTTAGTGTTTCAATAGACATGCACTTTCCTTAATGAACAGCTATTTTTATTATGTTGGTTTTATCTGTTTCCGTTATTCTATGAATCCTTAAGTTGATAACAGGATATGAGTTGAATTAGCAACAGCAAAAAGAGAATTGTAGTCTTGGTCCAATTCAGTATGTTTATAAGAAACAATTTAAACTTCTAACACGAACCCTGTTTTTAAACGATAAGCTCTGATCAATCAGCACAAAAATGTATTAATTCCTCTTAACGTATATATTTTTTATGTTTTTATTTTTTGTTATAATGAATACATGTTCATTTTATTGTCTTTTAATTATTATTCATTTTATAAAGTTTGAAATTCGTATTTTATTAATTTCATGAAAGTCTCTACATTTTTAAAAGTTTACACGAGATAAACTATTTAAAATATCACAAGTTTTTGATTACGATTCACGGATATAATTTTATTCATTCAGTAAAAGCGGGAATAACTTGAACCTATAATAATTGTTCGGTACAGGAAACAAATATCTGGTCTAATCTAGCATTAGAAGGTCTACAAGTCTAAAGATTTCTGCGGTTTTCTTTTAAAGTGTGCCTCTTTAAATGTACGTGTCATTGTCCTTTGTCTAAAATCGAAGATCAATGTTTTATCATATTCTGTTTCTCGTTGCTCTTAGGGTATAATTCGGTTATGTTATAAAACATTTTAATGATATTTTTCACGAACAAATGGCATTACACAGAATTATACGCTGTAGGATATTGATAATAGAACTGTTTATCAATAACGGATGATAAAAGTCACGGGAATGAGAAAACGAAATGTTTTTACAAATTTATATGACTATATAAATTGTATAGTTGTAGAACAAAGACAACAAAGCCAACGACAGAAGTTGTTTGAAACAGTTAAATGAATAGCAAAGTATATATATATTATAACGAACATTACCGCACTATATGTATGTTATGCTTCATAGTTGTTTCTGACAAAACATTCACAAATTCAGGCTTATCACTGGCAACGATGCCAGCATTTCACTTACACAGAAAGCCAATCAAAATGCTCAATCCATACGAGTATGAAGAATCACTCAAAAGTTAGACAACTGACTGCCATACGGATACCCCAATTGCTAACAACTGACCGGTGGAAGGCAAGGTTTATATGCGCTCTAAAATTACAGAAAGTGTTTCATAAATATGATAGTCATCCTTCTTTTTTTATCTTTAAGTGTTTTTCTATAAATGAATTTATGTTTTTCAGAGAATTATGTTTTTTAGTTAAGTACTAAAACACATCAAAAAATTAAGCTACCAAGTATTGTAAGCGGTAAATTTCAGTTAATTTATACTGTAAATCATCTCAAAATAATTTAGAAATTACGGAAAAAGTATATGTCTGTGTAAATAACTGTTTATTAAGTTTTATTCTTTAACACATTATAGATAGTGTATAATATTTATTATCCTATATTTGTTTGAGATAATGAAAACATAAATATTTTTCCTAGAATTCAATTATCTTCGAAGGCAAGAATTATTATGTAAATGATGAAAAGGAAATAATCGTCATCGCCATGACTTAATTCTTCGTCTTATTGTTATCGTTTTAGACATCTATTTCTTAGTAACCATTTTCAGAATAATTTTACAAGTAAGACAACTGTTTTCTGACATTCAGTGAATTCATCAGACGGATTTGTTTAAAGTAGATTACATTAAGTTTGATATATTATTATGTAAATAAAGTTATGAAAAAAATGATGTTTAAAAGGTAAACATTCATCAAAACAGCAATAATTGTTTGTCAAAGCTGTATGGCACATCGTTTTACAATCATTATGTGGAAAAAAACAACAAGTAATATTCTAATCTCTAGCATGCCTACCAAATTTCAAAATGAACAATGTCTTTTGTCCGCTCATTAATTAAGTGATATACTATTCTGTGAAAAGCCAAGTAACCATTGAACAATTTTATATCTTGTCATCACATATCTACTAGTTTATCTTCACTTGCTGCATGTCTTGCTTGGGCGCCCTTTGATGCTTTGCGTCAATCGTAATATACTATTAACTTGAATTGGATGATTTGTTGCTTCTTTTTCTTTAATTGCATTAAAACTCCGCATGCACTATGAAATTTGATTGCGCGCATCATCTGCACAATTTCAAAGAAAATCAAATGCTCTTGTTATTACTAGATAATTTATTGCCGAATTATAGAAGAAACCAATAAACGCTAAGAAGAAGAAAATACATCACTATAGTTAAAATATTTGAACGGGAAAAAGTGAGTACTTTTGCAACATGCAGGAGATGTAAAATCAGCCGTTAATATAGACTGTAATACTGTATGGTTATTTGGATGGCTTAATAACGAAGGGGAAACATTGTTATCTTTATTCATTTATGTAAACGAGTACATGTACGTTACACATGTACGTTCCAAATTAAAATCATCGCGCATTTCAACTTATTAATACAATGAATTAAACATGTTCACATCTCGTGAAAAGAATACTAGTAGTCTTAGATATTGACTTAACGATGATTTAGATAATTGTGGAGGATTCATTTTTTAGCATAAAATTAAACTGTATACATGTACCATTAAGCCATGTAAATGTTTTAAGTAAACGAAATAATGGGAAGTGAAACCATAGTTAAGGTTAAGAGGCATGTATGTTTTCCAAAGACACCATATATGAAGAACGAATTTTAATTAAACGCTAACGATACACAACTATTTTAATTAGAAAACTGTACTCTGTGTCTTTGTTAAAGTTTTCTATACAGCTATTATAGTTTATACATAAAAATAAGTCCAAAACTGGTATTATTATTTTTGAAACAGGAAATTGAACTGCCACACAATGTCTTGTTCAGACATATTACAAAGAATAATTTGATTATAATTTAACACAATCAATGATTATTTTTAATTGGATATCAATAATAGGAATATTGTTTTGGTACCTTTTCTATCGTACAGAATGAATGGAAAATAACACGATACATAAAAGCTAGCTTGTCGAGCCATATAAGCATGTTCATTATGTAAAAATCATCATTTAAATCCGATCAATTTATAATTTTTTAGACATTTGTGCGACGTCTTATTGTTGTAAGATTGAATGCTTTTCATTCCATGGCATGCAAAATATTTAGATAAAGGCTAATCATTTAATCGACATTTATTTTTTTTATTATCCTTTAAATTGCATCACAAACAAATGCAAATTGAACAAATTAATTTTATTGATTTGATACGTTTTCCATTACTTACAAATTGATTCGTTATTTCTGGAAGTCAATTCACGCAGATGACAAGATGATAATGTGTGTAAACATGTCAGTCTATTATTTACAACATCATAATAAAGACAGAAAAGGAATGTAATTTTTGTTTGTCTAATTTACCTAAGACAAATTGAATCTTTGAGACCTGATATATTTACATTTAATGGACAACTTGAATATATCTGCTTTTCCTCGCGTCTGTCTCATTATAAAACCAATGTTTCTCAAACAATGTTGTATAAAGTGAAAGTGACTTTGTTAAGGTCATATCTCAGCTATCATGTATTGTATTCTGTATGAGTAATATATGCATATTCATTGCAAAATTAACAGTCTGTGCACAAACGTATCAAGATGATGGTTCTCTGCGTGAGCATACAAATTTAAATAATAATATTTTCAAGACGCTTTGTCGACAACATCATCAGTGTAAATGTTTATATAGGTTATGTTTAAACATGCCCCGTTTACCAATTAAGATGATATTGTTTTAAAACAAACTGCATCATACGAATTAAAAAAAATATATTTTCATGACGCTTTGTTGACAATATCATTGATGTAAATGTTTATATAAGTTATGTTTAAACATGCCTCGTGTACCAACTAAGATGATATTGTTTTAAAACAAACTGCATCACAAAAAGTTTGACTTACTGAAAGTTGTTCTTTGACATATTGTGCCTATTGTACAAATCTATAAGAATATATTTTACAATTTACGATAAGGAGCACAATTTAGGTTTTTATTATATTGAAATTATGAATTCTTGTATGCAAGTCTTAGTTTTATCCCTAAAAGTTCTAGATAACTCATAACGTGTATGTACTTATTACATCTATACAACGAAAATTAAATTGGCATTCAAATCAATAAAATAGTAAATCAAAAGTATTTAATTATGATCTTAATTATGGATTTTAAAAGTCGTTTCCTGGAAAACAATACCATATCTAAAAATCTAAAAAAACAATCTCAAGATCGAAAAAATCAACATAATAAATGTTATATCTTTTGAACAATAAATTAACAATTATAATTTATGCTTTTAAATTTCCAACCAATAAAAGACTGATAATCGATAAAATTGATGGAAGTGACTATTACATTGACAATGAGTTTTAGAGAGCATAACAATTGTCATAATACCAGTTGTAATAGCAAGTTGAGATAGACATGCAAACGAGAAAATATTAGTTTTTAAATCTTCTGGTACAGTACTGTTGACATACTTTTCTATGATGAACATTAACGATACGCCATCATCGCCTTGAATCAATCGAAACAAAAGATTGATTGATTTGACTGATATGTTACGTTTAAAATCACTGGGTAAAACATTATAATGAGAACTCATTATTTCATGTTGACTTTAATCAGATACATATTGTTCTTTTTAGACCCAACAAGGCATTAAACGCATACTCATATCTTTTCATATATAAGGATAAATATTCGTCATTGCATAGATAAAACTTTGGAACTCTTAGAATTTCCATTTTACTATAAAAACGTCATTATTTGATTCAAAAATGTGTCAGGGATCTTGAACGGCAGATCTGTTTTCCTTATGAACTATTTCAATCAAACCGCATTCTACCCAATTGGATTCCGATTTGATTGCATCATTGCTTTGTTATGATAATATCTGGAAGTTCAATCGAACACTATGGCCACATAATATAAGTCGAATTTTGATATATTTAAGAATCTTTTAGCATTTAAATTGGTACAGTTTTGAATGTGGGTTTGTAATTTTTGTAGCATACTGCATATTTCGTTGTTATGCCACCCACAATTGAATTCAAGAAAGAAAATTAATACACCAGAAATAAAAAAGGATATAATAATCTTTGAGCTAAATATATTTGTTTATATTGCATTTTATGTGAACGCTATGTTCAAAAGCAAGATGTATATTTATCTCTCATTCTCAGCATAGCTAAATAAAAAGGTAATGAGAAAGGTATTATTTTTACATACATTGGTATGCCAACAATAACACACATATTTGAGACACGTTCCCTGTATGAGTTCAATACTGATTCCCAAGGCACAGATCTCAATATTTAACATGTCAGACCAAATTACTCGCTTCGAACCTTTTTGATTGACTTGTGCGTGATTGTATTTACACTTAACATCAGAAAAATGTGAAGAAAGGAATGTTTATGTTTTTCCCATAGAAACCATAATCTATACAGAATTACTTACACACTAAGAAATAAAAAATTGTATTTTGAACAATTTATTTCATTTTCAGGAGAACTGTCACATAAAAATACTGATATATTATTCGGGTTTAAAAAATATAACTAATGAATCATTATAATGACATTTTGTATACCTGATATATTCGATTCACATGTAAACAATCAAAAATTAGCATTAAACATTAAAATATGTGATATTAAAACCATCATTTGCAATGTAGCTTTGTAAGAGTGAGACATATATTTGGTACTCCAAAGATTCTGCCGAAGATATTGTAAACGTGTTTGGCTCGTTTTGTCCTAATCTAATTAAAATGCATGTTCACCTAAAATTGTTTAGAAGTATTCTTCATTTGTGGCTAAGTGATTAAGGGGTCCAATCATAGTAATCACCTAAAACAGGCGTCTTTTGTTCTAAAAATACTGATTGACTTGTAATGAATATGAATTTAACTCGCTTTGTTACCTTTTTTCGACTTTTAATTTCAAAAGTTTTCTTATAGTTATTCGTATTAGGAATAGACATTTTAATTATCATATTTGTTCGTGGTTATATTATACTATCAGCGTGCTAAACGAACTATTCAAAGTTCCCAAAGTCATTTCGATTTAATTACGAACGCATTATAAAACATCTTTTTTGCCTTTGTTGGTAAAATAGAGAGGTTATTTAAAGTTCATTTGAGGATTTAATGACTTTTGCGTGAAAAAAAGTCAATACGATAAGCACGCGGCAGCCGCATGTTTTAGAGACTCATTAAATATGTTGAAATGAGGAGTTAATTTTTATTCATTTTTTTTTTCTTTTTAAAGGATTAAAATAAAACATTACAGAATATGACGTCAGAGAATCAACATCTTGAATGACTTTTATGTGTTTATGTCTAGAACTTTCATTTTAAAAAGTTATAGCCACGAACAAACAAAACACCCATGATATTTCATCCACGAGTTTAGTTGCTTGCTTCTTTAGTGCCAGATAAAATTGAACCGAATGATAATAGGTTACTCGGCATATTGTTCCTTAAGTACAAGAACGAAGACTCATGACTTAATACATATTATGTTTGTCATCCAAAATCTAATCTCCCACACTTCATTTATTATGTTATATAAATTTAGTTTAATATATAAAAAAATATGATAGAGATGTGCACGTTTGTATGCCTATACGTGATGGAATGAAATTTTAAATTAGTATCACATGGACATCATAAATATTTTAGATATTCATATTTAAATCTATGAACGTTGCGTAATTCCGACTGTCATTAATCAACTTTAACACATAATCTTGAAGCAATAAAAGTGTTATTTTTAATTCAATATGTGAGACAAGTTAAAAATGAATAGTTGACATCTAAATGTATAAAGGCCAATAGAAATTTCCTTAAAATGCAATTGAAAGGAAATATTTATTTTCCAACATGCTTGAATTTGAATTGATTCTAGGTCTGACTCGTGTATAAAATTGTTTTCAATGAAATGAAAAACGATCTCGTGTTTTGTTCTAATAATATATCAATATGTATTTTTGTAATATAATCTCTAAGTAACACTCGTTAACACTCGTTAAAAACAATTTTGTATTATATTGATTCATCAATTTGAGAACGGATTATATGTTATGAAATGTGAATAGCAGATAATCTACATCTCATGAATGCCGGATATATACTTTTGTGACGTTTAATATTGATAGAATTTCAGCGTGAAGGAATAATCTGTGTAAAACTATCAATATATTCTCAGAAAAAGAATCATTCTTAAAAAATATACCAATTTAATAAAGTTAAAGATTGATGCTCGCAATCATTTCCTGAAATAAACATTTCTGCTGATTATCTTTACCGAAAATCAATCACTGATTAAAAAAAAAAAAATCGCATATGCCGCATTGTAAACAAAAATGTTATTTGACAATTTGTCAAATTTGCACAAATAAAACATATTATGTTAAGTGTTCAAAAGAGAGAATGCAACAACATTTTTCCAACTTGATTTTTCTTACTAAGGCATCATTTCTGCCATGTTTAATCTGCTCACTTTTGCAACTAATTGAACTGAATGAATGAGATCAATTGTGTTTAATACAATGGATTTATGTACATTCGGCGTCGTAGATCAGCTATCAAACCTGTAAAAAGATACATTCTGAATTTTGATTGCCTATCGATCTTTTATTTAAACTTTATCTAAAAACTTAGCCAAACAAGATATTAAATGTTAAAATTATAGACAAACTTTAGGTCTATGATAAACCGTCTAAATTATTGAATGCATGGACTTTATACATGGTAAAATGCTTCAATTGTTATTTGTACTGTACATTTGTTGTGTTTCACCTGTTGATGCATTGATTATGGTGGAATGTTTAATACAAGTTTCAATATTACAAATGATTAACTTTGCAATACAGGAGTTTTATGTGTGTTTTGTGTGAAATTTGAATGTGTATATCTTTCCGTCATATTTTTTCATTAATATTAGTCACTTTGCATATATGCTGCTTTTTTCGAAAAAAAGCTATATACGATGTCATAAAACCTCGAAAGGTGTTATGACCCTTGGTCATCCATGTTTGTAGACCAGTAACAATCAAAACAATCAATAGTTTATTTCAATGTTAGGTTTGGTGTATAAAAACAAAAGTTCAGATAGTTCAAATCTTGAACATTCGGATGAAAGTCTGTAACTATGATATGATCACGTGGTCGACAACGATGCCCAACACAAATTGAATCTAACTTGGGTACACTGATTCCTAGTAATACATATAGAACATGCTGTAGATGTTGAATAATTAGTAAATGAAGTACAATACAAGCATTCAGATATTTATATTCAGTGTTTTAGCAGACATGCATTTCCCTTAGTAAACAAATATTTTTAAGTTTCTATATGTTTATGTTATTCTATGAATCCTAAAACTGAATAAATGTACAAATATTCTTGTCAATGGAAAATGCATTAAGATAGCATCAACAAAGAAGTAAGTGTAGAGTTGGACCAGTGCAGTATGTGTATAAGGAAAAATGAACACATCTAACACAACACCTTGCTTATGAAAGATAAGCACTGTTCAATTATCACGAGTTAACGGTAAATCTCGAAAAACTGTATTTGATTCATTTTCTTGAAAATTGTTTCACGATATTTTTAGCTTTGTTTTATTTCGTTTTATTTTAATTTGTATTTTTGTTCAGATCTGATGAATACATATTAAATTTATGGTCTTTAAATACATTTGATTTAAAAATTATTAAGAAATACGTATTTTGTTAACTTCATTAAATACTATATATTTTAAAAACTTATACGAGTGAAACTATCAAAAATATCACAAGTCATTGATTACGAATCACGTAAACAATTTATCCATACACTAAAAGCGAGTGTAACTAGAACCTATAGTAATTGTTCTGTACAGGAAACAAATATCTAGTCTAATCTGGTATTAGAAGGTCTACAATTTTAAAGATATCTTCGGTTTTCTTTAAATCTGTGCGTCATTATATTGACGTGTCATTGCCCTTTCTCTAAAAACAAGAGCAATGTTTTATCATATTCTGTTTTTGGTTGCTTTTAGGGTATAATTCGGTTATGTTATATACATTCTAAATTATTTTTTCACATTTAACTAACACAAACGATGTAGGTTATTGATAAAAGGACTATATATCAATAATGAATGATAAAAATGACGTGAATTAGAAAAGGAAATATATTTACAATTTCATATTACTATAATAAATTGTTTTTAAAACATCTATTTGTACTTGTAGAATAAAGACAAAATAGACAACGACAGAAGTTGTTTGGAACAGTTACATGAATATGGAAGAATAGACAACAGAATAAACGCAAAAATAACCATACGATATATGATATGCTTCAAAACTGTGACTATAACATCCGTAAAGTCAAGCTTTTCTTTGACAACGATGCCAGCTTTCACAATATCGCAGGGATACCAAAAGACTCAACTCATACGATTCTGAAGAATCTTTCGAAAGTGAGCCGAATGACTGCCAGATGGATAGCCTATTTGCTAACATCTGACCAGAAGAAGGCGCGGGTTATATGCCCTCGAAAATTACAGAAATGACAGACGCCCTCAACCGACTATTGTGACAGGTAATGAAAGCTAGTTTAATTATTTTACGACCGTCGTAGGTGTAACAATAAGATTTTGGCCCCAAACTGTTCTTCGACTATGCATTATCAAACGATTAAGCGACATACAAGTATCAAGAAATCTATATTATCTATATTATGTTATTCATTATGTTATGTTATTCATTTTAATACCCGTGAACTGTTGTCCAAATTACTTCAAATGACAACGCACCTGGGCACAAAGGAGCGATTGTAGTAGATGTTTTCGAGAAAAACCCACATGTTCTTAGACATTCATCGTTTGTCCAGACGTGTCACCTATGACGTTTTCGTCTTTCCTAGCCTGAAAGAAACATCTTGCAGGTCATCGTTAAAAGAGTATAAATGGAATTGGATCGCCAAAGTTTCAGTGTTTTAAAGATAGATCTATTAACAACTTTATCGATAGACATATGTAATGGATTTTAATTTTAATCAGATCGTAATGCATAAATGACATTAAACTTTCGTACATTTAAACATAAGTTTATTTCAAATATTTAATAAAATAACTGAAATCTTTCTTTTTCATCCTTTTCTTTTAAATTACTTTTATTTATATTTTTATTGATTTATATTTTATTTGTCATGTAGGGAATGTAGATTTAAAGAGTATTGTTTATGTTAAAATGTGTTAATATATTATTAACTTAAATTCGATGATTTGTTGCTTCATTTACTTTAATTACAGTAAAACTCCAGATGAACAATGAAATTTTGATTGCGCGCAGAATCTACACAATTTCAAAGATAATCAAATATTCTTGTTATAACTAGATCATTTATAGCCGAATCATAAAACAAACCAATAAATGCTAAATAGAAGAAAATGCATCACTATCTTTAAAATATTTGAACGGAAAACAATGAGTACTTTTGCCACATGCAGCAAATGTAGAAACAGCTGTGAATATAGATTGTGCTACTGTATGGTTATTTGGATTGCATGAAAACGAAGTGGAAACATTGTTATTATTATTTATTTATGTAAACGAGTACATGCACTTAAAATACGTTATACATGGACGTTATAAATTGAATCATCGCGCATTTCAACATTTTAATACAATGAAGCAAGAATATTCAAATCTCGTGAAATGATAGTCCACTTATTTACTTGACGATGATTAAAGAATTGTGAATGATTCATTGTGTAGCATAAAGCAAAATTGTAAAGCAGTAAGCCATGAAAATGTTTGAAATAAACGAAATAATGGGAGTCGAAACCATAGTTTAGATTAATAGGCATGCATGTTTTTCAAAGACACCATCTATCAAACAAAGCTGTTTTAATTAGAAAACTGTATGAAGTGTTTCTGTAAAGGTTTTTTCATGCAGCTATTATAGTTAATACATAAACAAATAAGTCCTAGAATGGCATTTTTTATTTCTGAAAGAAGCATGAAATTGAAATTCCACAAATTGTCTTTTTCAGACATATTACATAGAATGAGTTGATTATAATTTCATGAAACATAATCAATGATTATTTTAAATTAGATATCAATATGAATATTGTTTTTGTACCTTTTATCTGGGCAAAATGAACAAGTATAGAATGGAAACTAACACAATACATAAAACTAGCTTATCGAGCCATTTAACCATGTTTTTTCCGTCAAATCATCATTTTAAACTGATCAATGTATAATTATTGTAAACGTTTGTGCAACATCTTGATGTATTAAGTTTTAAGATTGAATGTTTTTTCTCATTCTATGGCATGCGTAACATTGTAAAATATGATTTATCATTTAATGGACATTGATTTTTGTATCATCATTTTAATTGCATCACAAACACATGCAAATTGAACAAATCAATTATGTTGATTCGATATGTTTTCCATTACAAACAAATTAATTTGTTATTTCTTGAATTCAATTCACGCAGATGACAAAGTGTTAATGTGTTGTCATTCTCTAACTTACAATATCGTAAGACAGAAATTAAATTAAATCGTGTTTCTAATCTATTATATTGAATCTGTGAGACCTGATATATTTACATTTTGTTGACAAGGTATCTGTTTTTCTTTGCGTTGTAATAAGAAAAACAGTTTTTAAGAAAATTGTCCTCAAAATGAAAGTGATTTTGTTTATAAGATATCTCAGCTATCATGTTTATCAATCGTATAAGAATGATCATTGGCGGGCCCCGAGTGCCTGTTACCATAGCAAAATAAACAGTCAGTATCAAGGTTATTGGTACAATAATCACATTCTCTGATTGTGCATATTAATTTGTTATATTTTTATTACTCTATGTTGACAGGTAAGATTTAATATTTATCTTAGTTATGGTTAAACATGCCTCGTGTACCATTTAAATTGATTTATTTTTTCAAACTGTCACACATAATTGATTCTGGATTATATGGTGCTCAAAAAACACAGGAATCCTTTATATCTCTACTTGCATCTAGATGAAAATGAAAAAAAGTGTAAATCTGTACCAGTCCTGTGCTTTTGAAATTAACTTTACCCGTTGAAGGTATACGGATTATGTATGATTTGATTGAAAAGCAATACAGAAACATGAAACTCTCAATTATATTGGTCCACAAAATAACATTAAACTTTTCCTCATCGGCAGCATTATGAATATTTTAATTTATGAATATACACACCTTTCCATTTTTTTTTGATACACACATAGGTTTATACATTGGTTGTACACAATCACATGACTACAGATTTCATACGAAATAAAATTGAGTAATGTAAAAGTTTAACACCCCCTGTTAAGATTAGAAAAGTGCAAATACGTTAACCAAAATACAACTATTTTATCATGTAATGAATGTATAATAAATTGTGAAACAGTAATGGCTTTTTTTAAATTAAAACAAAATAATCATTTTAAAAACCGAGATACATCACACGTCAAAAGAACGAAGCGGAAATGGGACTAAATGTTAAAATCAAGTTATCTAAGAGCTGTCCTTTGAGACCTTATAATATTTTAATCTCGATCTTGCCACCTATAGGATTTTTCTGAGACAAAATGTCGCATTAATCTGACAAGCGATATTGATTTGTAATTGAAAGCTTAATGATTGTCGCCATATAAGTCATATGTTGATGTCTTACAATGACACTTTTACAACACAAATAAATCATGTTAAATATATTTGAGACAAATTCCAGAGGTCTTGGTTACAAATGATATTGCTTAAATTCACGAACTTTATTAATAGAGACACATGTGCCACTACTTCTTTTTAAACTTTTCATAAAATAATTATACATATTTGAAATGTGCCTTAAATAGTTGTCGTAAGCTAACTTTTTACACTTTCATTTTTATTGTACATTAAAAAGAAGATATATTTGTTAAATTGCTATATAGTTGACTTTCAAAAGCTTAAATAGTTGTATCGGAATCTTCTAAAATTATTTAATTTTTCAGAAATGCACTTACAAAAAAAGGCTGGCTACCCAAAAGATGCGGGGTAAATATACTTTAAGTAAATCCGAAAATGAACATGCTTTTCTTAAAAAATGGAAATACAAAATTTATTGAAATTTTAAAATGTTTATTGTAACAAAAATTGATCAAGGTAATACATCAACGCCATTTCCATCCTGTACGCCCGTGTTATGAAAGAGCTTTCCAAGCCGTGCTAGGTAAAACTTAATCATTTAGTCACTCATTTATGTCAGACTGGACATTAAAAATGTGAACATCCATCATTATGTAAGAAGATATGCTTTTGATAAAAACACACCTTTGGTCATACTTTGAAACAATGTCTGGCTAATATAGTAGATAATCTTGATAATGATTGTCTGTTTTAAACTTTAAATAGTGAAAACCCAATTGTGGTGTACCTTATATTATTCATGTCAATAAATCTGTGAAGTATATAGCTTCTCATATTTGACATAAAGATCTAAACATTACAAACTGCTTTAAGCACTAAGTATGATTATATGTTTTTGTTAGATAAACACATATTTGTTTACGATTGAAAAAATAGTTGATGAGCTACCCATAACAAAAACGTAAATAAACAAATAAATAAAGATATGATTTATATTTACGTCAATATTGGTTAAAAAGGGTCGAAATAATACTAAAAGGGGGCGTCGTCTGTGGCTGTGTTAGTATCGTCGTTTACTTCAAAGTATTGGCTATTCACAGCTATGGGTTCGAACCTCACCAGGAATTATTCTATGTGAGGAAGCTTTGCACCTAGCTTATGGGATGTAAGTCCAAATAACAACTGATGTCATCTTTAAACAGTAAAGCGGAGTGTCAAAAAAAAATATGATGATGCTGATAATTATAATAATAATTCGAAAACATAATTTCTTATTCAATTCCCAATATATCTTTGATGTACCCTACTTAATACTTTAAAAATAAAAATGTGATAACACTTATGTTTCTAGTGTTTTTTATTCGATTCTTTTTTTTTAAAAAAGCAGTCACTGTAGAAATAAATTTGACATCGTGCGATAGAAATTCAATCAAACTGACATTAAAATTCATATTATCGCAATTTGTCTTAAATAATTGTTGCACTACTTTAGTTTGGTTGATCCTAGCTTTTAATCAAATAATCAAATATAGATATTTTGTTGTTTTAACTTTATTTTGTTGTTTTAACTTATCACTGGTGTGGAACCCCATATGGATCTGAGAGTGAGCACCTGTAAAATATATAATAATGGGAATGTCCGCTTCATATTTGAAGTATAAGTCGATATGTGGAGCAGTAAACAGATCAATAACAGGTAAAGTTTTCAACTTATTAACTAATTATTAAAAATTCAAAGCCTTTTTAAGAAAATTAATATGTGATTCTATCCTCCTTTTTTCCTCTAGATTTATCCATTTTAGTTCCGGATTTTTATGCAGACTCCATCGAGATATTCGTTCCGTAGTTGGTATTGGGGTACACAAAACATGCAATGCGTATAAGGAAAATGTTGCTTAACGGACTCAAAATACAGTGTTTGCACGAAATCGTACCATCGAACGATGTTTAACATTTAAACAATCCCTAATTGAAACAGTCATTGAGAGTGAGTCCAAAATAAAGGAATTGCTAGTAAAATTTCAAGTTGACCTTTATATGCGTTGAGATCCATAGGTGATATAAAAACTATCTACGAACCTACGCATCATTTTCATATTGTCATTTAATAGCAAATCTAAAGGTACAATTAAAGCTCCATAGCTTTAACTGGAAGTACATTAGTCCGTGTGTTTGATAATTAAATATCACTACGTCAGTTTGATTATTATCTAGTGCTTGTAATATCATTGGTTATTTTGCATATTGCATAGTGCATATTATAGGCAGTGTGCTGGATTAGATAAATAAATAAATGAAATTATTAAGTTGAATTACTGAAATACCAATACTAGTGGCTTAGAAAAAAAATCCTAACCGGGAATTTAACTTTCACAACAATTTTGATCAGATATATTACAGGGGATGTTTTGATTATACGTTTATTAATCACAATCGATGATTTTCTCCAATAGACTATCAATAATATGATTTAATATTACATATGAAGACAGTATCTTTTCTGTTAGCAAAAAATTAATGTCAATGTCAACATTATATGGACCGACATTGGTCTGTGAAGAACAATCATGCCCTATATGCATTTTTATAGACTTTAACAATAGTAACGTTCATATTCAATGCATCACATTTTTATGAATTGCCTTATTATGATATTGATAAGTATAATTCTTATTCTTATTATTATTCACTTTGTGGACCTGACGTGTTTTCAGAAACTATTGTAGCCGATGAAGATCCGTTCCTAATTCATTTGCTTTTATATAAAGTTGTTCGTTGTACAATATAAAGACATGTTCTGTGTTCAGTTGATTAACTTTACAGTCTCATAACATCAATTATTTCCACAACTAGCTACTGGTCTTTTTCAAAATTGAATTAAAAAATTAAAAACAATCGAGTTCACTGGCTTACATTATGCTATTTATAAAAAAATGCTTATTTATTTCAAGTAGGGATATTTACCTCGCTTAAGAGTCGTTACCAATAATTAGTTTTAATGACTCAATGTAAGCGAATTCAACTATGCTTACTGTATCAATTATGCTTGAATAAAAATATATAATAAATGCATTGACAATGAAATAAATGATTAAACATTCCATGCATTTGTCATTATGGTATTAACAAAGAGCAAACAGCTGTATCTTAATATCCGTTATTTGAATTAACTTAACTTTGATTAAAGAACACGCTTAATCTACATTTTTTCAGCATGAATTTAACTCGTTTAATTGATACTTAACGATCCTGTAATTTAGGATGTAACACCACTTAATAAGTGAAATTTCATATATGTCTATGATACATTCACTTCTTATTGAAAATTGGCTCAGACTGTATCAAAATTTTTAATTACCTCATTTTGTTTACATGAAATGAAAATTCGAAAATGTCTTTACAAATAATGCTTTTTTGAACTTAAAAATATTGAGGTGTGAACAGATGTAATTCTGTAATAAGATTTCTGCCCGATATTTTATTACCCACTGAAGAAAGTTTACGCAAAAAGACAGAAATCTCAATAAGTACTGTAATTTTTGAATTTCGTTATTTTATTAGACCTTAATTATAGTTCGTACAACTTTTTATACGTGTACACATATTATCACGATTTTCACGATGTAATGTTGAGTTATAGTAATGTGACGTTGCTCTGCTGTCCGTTAAGATTCAAACTGTACTTTGCCTTAACCATAAATGTAAAAACTTATCTTATCCATTAAATTAATGAACAATTAAACGTTAAAACATAATGTTGAGAGATTTATTGTAAAGCATGATATAGTCATTTAAACAGAGTCAATTATACGATTCAAATACTTAATTGAATTCGATTAAAGGTTAAAATATAATTAGCTATTGAAAGCAGTCTTTCGAAGGCTTACATATATATTACGTATATACTACTGCGCATGCTCAATGGCGGACATGAAAATTTTGAATTCTGAGAAAAAATTTAAAAAAATAATAAAATAGTGTGTCTGGATGTTAAATGGATTGTTATTTGTTGTTGGAATTGATTCGTTTCATGCTGAGGTACTTTTGAATGTTACATTTTCGCTCAACTTATGACAAGAAAACGAAAAAAGGACAACATATCGCCGGCTACCGATAACAAAGAGCCTAAACGAAAAATGGCGACCAACACAAACTTTCCAAATAATTCAACCCAGCCAAATGTAAGTCAAGTTGGTCAATCATTTATGTTGCCTCCCATCCCTCCTATGTATTCATCACCAACGTATTACATGAACCCACAGACTTCTCCGATTCTTCAAAAACCCCCACCCCCTACTCCGACGATGAATGTTGACATGTTACAATGTATAATACAGCGTTTAGATAGCATGGACTCTAAATTAGGTCAACTTTCTTCAATACAAGCAAGCGTGAATAAGATAACGGACCGCTTGAACAATATGGAGCAAAAGATTACCGATATGGAACACAGTCAGAGTTTTATGAGTGACCAGTACGATAAAGTTATGTCTAGCTCTAATGTAAACAAACAAAACATATCAAGTCTTAGAACCGGCGTTGATGTACTTACGGCTGAAAATAGAAAGCTGAAATCCGACAGTGAAACCGTCGCTGAATCTATTTTGGACCTTAAATGTCGCTCGATGCGGGACAATTTACTCTTTTTTGGAATCCCTGAGGGATTTTCGTCTGATCCTGTTTTTCTCTGACACCGATAGTCCGAGTGATGAAGAACCAAACCCTAGTTCAAGCCTATCAAATGAAAAATGTGCTGAAAAGGTGTTTGTTTTCTGTGAAAAGGTTTTGAAAATAGATAACCCAAAATCCCGTATTAATATAATCAGAGCGCACAGAATTGGCAAGTTTACCAGTGGAAAAACAAGACCTATTGTTGCCAAGTTTGACAATGATTCAAAATTTTTGATTAAAGATGCGCTTAAAGGTGCTAAACTACAGATGACTCCGTACAATGTGACTGATCAGTACCCGCAAGAAATTAAGGATAGACGCAAAGAACTCATCCCCGTGATGTTAGAGGCTAGAAAGGCAGGTAAAAAAGCCGTTTTGGTTAGAGATAAATTATACATCAATAACATCATATATACAGGTGACGGTTCTCAATAGGAAAGCAGAGAAAAGTATGACACGTTAAGCATTGTTTCTTGGAACATAGAAGGTTTAAATACATGTATAAGTGACGATGACTTTTTGAATTTTGTTTTGGATTATGATGTAATCTTTTTAAGTGAAACATGGCAAAAAACTATCGAAATCTTTTCATTAAATGGATATTCATCAATTTCTGTTCCAAGACATGCGAGTATAGTTTCAAGAAGAGGACACGGTGGTGTTTGTCTTTTTTATAAAAATAGTTTAAAGTAACGGAATTTCTTTAATTGAAAGTGATAACTCTGGTTTTATATGGATCAAGTTATGTAAAGATGTTTTTGCGTTTGATAATGATCTATACATATGTTTTGCGTATATACCACCTAGTAATTCTGTGTATTTTTTTGTCTCATGAAATAGGATTTTTTGAATTATTAGAAAGTAAAATTAGGAAATTCCAGCATTGGGTAAAGTGTCAGTCATTGGTGATTTAAACTCTAGGTGCGGAGAGCGTATTGATTTTTTGCAAAATTCTTGTGATTTTGAAAAATATATAACAGTATTAGAAAATAATGAATTTGACAGTATGACCTATAACCTCCCTGTTAGATTTTCTATGGACAAGACTGTAAATTACTCGGGCAATAAGTTATTAGATATATGTTTATGTAGTGACTTAAAAATCGTTAACGACCGTATTGGTGATGATGCGGGTGTAGGCAGTTATACGTTTATGTCAAACGTTGGGTATAGCCTAATTGATTATGTTTTAATGTCATGTGACTTTTTTCATTACATTGAAGATTTTATTGTTCATGACATGAATCCATGTTCTCACCATGCACCTATACAGATAAATTTGTGTATAAAAAATCATTGTGAAAAGTCCTTAGGTAAGGACACCTTTGTTGACAAAATCGTGTGGAGTAATGCAAAATGTTTAGAGTATAAAAATTTAATTGACCTAGAAAAAATAACCTAGAAAGTATTGTTGATAATATTATTTTTTCCAATACAGACATAAATTCTGGAGTAGATCAATTTGCAGATATCCTTTACAAATGTGCATATAGCGTTTTCGGTAGGTCAGTAAATGTGTCAAATTCTAATCGTAAACGCAAATTTAAAAAGCCCGTGGTTTACGCAAGAATGCGAGACGGCTAGACGTGAATTTCGTTCAGCCACGAAGTTATACAAAAGCAATAGATCTACTAATAACAGTAACATTCTTCTTGAAAAAAGACGCATTTACCGTTACACCAAACGTAAGGCTAAAACGAAATTTAAGGCAAATCAAAAAAATAATTTGCATAAATTAGCTTCCACACAACCACAGCAGTTTTGGAAAGAAGTAAATAATTTAAAAGCTAAAAAATCCAAAAACAATAATATAAGTTCGGAGGAATTTTTTAATCATTTTAAAGACATTTTTTCGGATGATTTAGATTTTTCGAATGATGATGTTGAGAATATTTTGTCTAATAATAGCAACGTAACTAATGTAGAGCTGCTCGATAAATCATTTACTATAGAAGAAGTTCTTAAAGCAATGTCGACATTAAAGCGGGGAAAAAGCGGGGGTATTGATTGTTTAATTCCTGAAATGTTTATTGACAGTAAAGATTTGTTAGCCCCATTATTATGTAAACTTTTTAATCATATGTATGTAAATTGTATATATCCAGTTAGTTGGGCAAAGGGCGTGATTGTCCCTGTTCCAAAAAAAGGGTGACCAAAACGATGTTAACAATTATAGAGGTATTACTCTCACTAGTATTTTTCTCAAAAATATTTTCAGTTTTGTTAGATACAAGGCTTCGCTCATGGGCAGAATCAAATGAATTATTATCTGATTTTCAATATGGTTTTTAGAAAAAACAAAGCACAATTGATTGCATTTTTGTTCTAACTTCGATTATAGATAGAGTTATCTCCCTCGAAAAAAGAAAAGTTATACTGTGCTTTTGTTGATGTTAAGAAAGCTTTCGATGTTGTATATAGAAATGGTTTATGGTTAAAGTTATTAAAATCAGGTGCATCGACAAAATTTGTTAAAATGTTGCAAAAATGTATGAAATTGTAAAAAGTCGTGTACGTGTTAATGGTATATGTTCTGAAAGTTTTGATAGTGTTAAAGGTGTTAAACAAGGCGAGCCTTTATCGCCTTTATTATTTCTGTTTTTCATAAATGATATGTATCAATGTATTCTTGATGACACAATAGATTCGTTTTGTTTAGAGGAACTGAAAGTTTTCTTATTACTTTTTGCGGACGACACTGTGTTAATGTCATATTCTTCTGAAGGGCTTCAACGATTGTTAAAATAATTTACTTGTGTATTGTAACAAATGGGGTATAACAGTTAACATTGATAAAACAGTTGCTATGGTTTTTAAAAAGGGAAATTATCCAGAACATTTTGAAGTATTTTATAACAATTGTAAGCTCAATATTGTACGTACTTTTACATATTTAGGTGTAACGTTATCTTCTAACGGATGTTTTTATCAAGCTCAGAAATCATTATCACAACAAGCACAAAGAGCATTGTATTCTCTTAATTCATTATTCGATGTTGTATCTTTTAATATTTCTGAAAAGATTAAACTCTTTGATTCGATGGTTTGCTCTATTTTGAATTATGGTTGTGAAGTGTGGGGTTTTCATAAGGCACCAGATATTGAAAAGGTTCACATGAAATTTTTAAAACAAACTTTACAAGTACGAACACAAACATCAAATGTTACATTATATGGTGAATTTGGAAGACTTCCACTATATTTTATGCGTAAGATAAGAATGTTAAAAATTGGTTTAAATAATGTCAAAAAAAGATTTTTTTTAGTATAAAGTTTTTTTGAAACATGATTTTTAAAGGAAACCAGTAAAAAAAATGCTAAAAAAGTTTTAAAAACTTCTAAAATGAAAAGGGTTTTTCCCAAACCCAAAGGAATAACATTTTTTAACAAAATTTTCAGATTCAAAAGGGTTTTTAGACAAACCCATGATCAGTATAATTTAACAGTTTATTCTAAAATTCGTTTAATCCCCCAAAACTAGAAACATATTGTTTTTAAAAAAAAACAGAAATTTTTTTCGAGAAATTTTTTTTTCAGTATCACTTAACAAATCACGGAAAATTTCATTTTTTTAGGGGTTAAAAATGTTTCCCCTTTAAATCTAAATTTTTTGAAAAAGGGAAGGCATAGAAATAAAAAAACAGAAGGGCTTAGAATATGTACAAAAAGGTTTAATTTTAGTAGTATTGAAAAAAGAAAATCATTTTTTTCTAGTTTGCCCTTTTTTTTAGAGAAAAAAAGGAAAAAATGTTTTTTCCGAAAAATTTTTTTGGGCATTGGGGGCCCAAGAAAAAATTTTAAAATTTTTTAAACTGTACTTCAGAGTAACATTTTAAACAAAAAAACAAAATATATATTTTAGCTAATTTTAAAAAAATAAAGTAATGACCATATTTCATTTTTTTTGCCCTTTTTTAAAAAGAGTTTTGAAATTTTGTTATCCCTTGTTAAAAATTTCCCCTGCTTTGTGTTGATATTTTTTCGAATTAAATAAACTAATTTTCATTTTTTGCAAACCCAAATTTTTAAAATTATGGGTATTACAAAGGGCTGAAAACTTTAAAATAACATACTTTTCCAAATTGTACATTAATCGCCCAAAAGTGTGTATTGGCGATGAACATTGTATATGTTTATGCCAAATAAATATTGAAAATTGAAAAATACAATAATAACTATTAAAAATGTTTGAATTCTCAAATGCGTCACCAATATTTGGCCTTTACAGTCACAACGACGCATTTAACTGACAAACTATATTATTTTAGAGTGGAATTTCGCCATATAACGCATGTGCTTATGCCTTAGAATAACACTGTTACTGTAACAAAATTAAATTATGTTCAATTTGAGACAAATTTCACAAATGTTGATCGGTCATGATATTAAACATAAATTAATAATGAATCTGATTAGTAAAACACATGTGTCTCTACTTCTTGCTTTAATCACTGCTTTAAGTGTTTGTTATAATTATATTTCAAACATTCATCAACTATTTGACTGTTTGCACTTTCTGTTTTGATTGAAATACATAAACCATGATAATTTGTCAAATTGCTTCCTTGTTCTCATTCCATTTATCAAATTACTGTTTGATAACTTTCTCTGAATGCCAATTTCTTAGAAATGTACTTTTTTTTCACCTGAAATTATAATTTACGCAACATTTATGAATCTAATAGAGGTCCCTTTTAATTTGATATTTAACTAATCTTTTGTAATTGAATCACAATGACGTAACGTAAAATATGCTTCCCTTAGACAATGCAAAAACACATCTTATACATTTAAGCGTAGTTCAAGTGATATTTTACAAAATCAATTCTTAATCACGATACATTTAAAATCATAAGGCAATATTTCTGTCCCTACAGAGGAACACATTTTTCCATATAATTGAGAAAATATTTTATTTACATGAAAATATAGTTTAAGACGCATTATTTACAAAATGGGTATAAAATAAGAACTCGACAACTATTTTTTAGACAGGAAAAGATGCTTTGGATAAAAACATAGCTTAGGCAGTCTCCTAAAATCTTATAGATGGCTTGCTAATGATATCTGGTTAATGTTTTTATAAATGAATATGCAATTTTTGTAACCAAATTTTAATGTCATTTTACAAAATAAAATACGCAATTTAAAAACTGATGCAACAATAAAATTCAATGTCGAAACATGAGAACTAGGCGCTGATTTATTTAGTTAGGGCTCATGGGAAGGTAAATCCCTATCAGAAGCATTTTGATGAGCTAGAAGTGTGTTCAAATGGGACTATAACAAATCGACAAAACAACAACATATTTTTAATCTAACTTTATTTGTCGTCAATAATTACAAATATGTCTTTGAGTTATAATGTACTGTTTTTTTTTTAATTTATTAAAATGAATCAAATCATGTATAAAGTCCTACGTAGGAATTATAAACTCATAATTAGGTTTTTTATCTCCAATGTTGGAATTATTAAGTCCTACAAAGGACTGGGTGATAAATACGCCATAGAATTTTACATTCGTGTAGATTCATTAACTTTAGATAAAACAATGTGATTTTATTCAACTCGTTCATTAAATTCAGTATTAAATCTGCAATCATACAATATCCTCTATGTATAAATTGTTAAAAGTACATATGCAAATATCATTTCTATGCCTTGTAGTCATTCATTGGCTTTAAATGGAAAACATTGACGAAAACTTGAGACTGAGTGATTACAAAAAGATACATTGGAGTGTCGATTTTCCGAAATACAAATGTAACACCCTTTATGCCGAACAAATATAAGCATTCAGACCTTTTTCACAGTCTCTCGAATTAAAAATATTAAAGAACATTCAACTACATCGTTGCATTATCAGTAAGCAACACCTGCAAGTTTTTCTTTTCAATTAACACAATCGTCTTAATTGGTGTGGTACTTTAGGCAATGTTGTTCAAACTGAAACATCGTAACACAAATACGAACTTGCGAAAATTCTCTACCACATTTTGCCGACAAAATATACACAGGGTGAAATAATATCAGATTCTAAAGGAATGTTATGTCTAGAGATTAACATGTCAACCGACATTCTCTTGTCATCATCTTTGATTTTTGTTTTGGCGTGACGGCTGACTGGTATAACTTTCTGAAACAGTTTTGTTACCCAGATGTTTCTTCATGCTCTATAAGTACGATGTATGCATGAACGTCATAGAATACTCATAGTTTGCATCAGTATAGATAAGTCTAATAGTTGCCAATGTAAAGGTTCAAATTATGCTCAGTTAATAGGGTTAATTAATACTTCAAGAACTTTATGGACAAACTAAATATTTGGAGCACACCGACTGTTCGGATCACGTGTTTTTTGGTTGCTTATGTTTCATTTTGTTTCTCTTTTGTTTGTCATTTACAAACTGAAATCTCTATGATGAAAAGTTATTTTCAAAACACTAAACACCTTTACACAAAATGTTTCCAGATTGCAAAGTGCAATAATGTTAACTGTCGCATGTAAGTGCAAAAACAGCAGGTGATACAAAGAACTGCAAACATTGTATAATTGTATTTCATATATGTTTATATACAAAATGTATCCTTAAATCTTGTTAGTATTTGTTGCTTTGAAACACCTCAAACCTCAACAAAAATAACACGTTTTCACATCAATAACTTATCTTGTGAAACATATCAAATGTCGCATGATGATGCAAGAAACAATGAATCAATGTAATAATTTCGAGCATCAAAATTTGTTTTATTTACATGTTAGTGCACTATTCGTTCGATAAATGTAAAAGTAAAATAATTAAATGTATATTTTGCCCAAAAAATTCTTTGGTCTTTTTTGTTTTTTTATTATAATCACAAATAACACATGCGCCGGAGAGAGACGTACTGATTTTTAAAGCAGCACGCCTTGAGATTCATGCTTATTTTCATGAACATTTTGAAAATGTATTTGAATGTGTAATGTTGTGAAGCAATCAAATGAATGCAATTTACACAATATCCATGCCACTTATTATCCACGTATATTACCAAAACGTGTACACAATATGCATATATATCACTGCAGTAGAAATATAGTTGTAAATACTTAACAATCAGTCATAAATCGCAAATAATATGTAAAATATTGCTCGAATCTTGAAACATTTTACTTTTCCTCACATCTTAGTACTTTTTTCTAAATTTTGTTTTTATTAAAATTTTTTGACTATTGGGGCAGTTTTTAAAATAGGGGAAAGTTGATATAAAATTCCTTCATGTGTCTTTTTGATGATAAAATAATAAACGATTTTCAGAGTGTTTAATTTACCCCGCACAAAAGGAAAAAATTGATAAAAATTTGTTAAAAATTTTTTAATAACTGTTTAAATGTTTAGAAAACAAATATTGTTGCGTTTGAAGTACAAAATGTATAATTATGCTATTTTAGCTTTATTTTGGGAATTTGAAAATTTACAGATTCTTTGGTAGGGTAAAAATCTAGTATATTAACATTTCTTTCACTTTACAAAAATGAGCACAATTTAGGTGTTTATTGATATGTTTAAATTATTAACGCTTGCATGCAAGTCTTATTTCTATCTCTAAAATTGCTTAGTAACTCATAACGTGTCTGTATTTATTTCATCTTAACAACAAAAATTAAATTTGCATTTAAATCAATAACAAAAATGTTTGATAAAGAGAATTGTTTTCCACTACTCAGAAAACATACAGATACACCTTTTACATTGTATTATCATTAACCTTTTCAATTGTTAATATGTAAAAGGGACATTTACATTCCAATCAGTGAATCGATTGTCAGGAGTTTTTTGATGAGCATTATGTTTTTTGCAAATTGTTTCAAATTAAGCACAAAATATAATGATGAAAGGCATATCCAATTGCTTTGAAGAGTTGGGGCAATAAAACTCAATAAACATCCTGATCTGACATATAAAATCTCTAGATAAGACATATTAAGAAGAGAGTTCTATTATGAAAAAGTCTATGACAAAACATAAGATATCTAAATAAAATTTGATGATCGGTTTTATTCTATTTGCTTAATATGGTCAGTCATTTGTGGTGAAAGCATTTTATGGGGGAATATATGAATATTTTATCAATTGTATAAGTTCATTCCAAGACATAAGTTTGTATTTGTTTGAATTTCACTAACTAAACACTCCCGCATAAGGAAATGGTAAATTAGAAGCATTTCCATTATGACACTAATTATTGTTTTAGGTAAAGTCGTTTCCTAGAAAACAAGACCATTTTTTATGAAAAGTAATCTAAAGACAGAAAACATCAACATAAGAAATGTTAAATCTTTGAAAAAAATATTTAGAATTATAACTTCTGCTTTTATATTTCCAGTCAATACTGTTAATCACGAACATTGAGATAAATAATTATTATCCCTCCCCGATGGAATCAGTAGGGGGATACTGTTGGCGTTTTCCGTCCGTCCGTGCATCAGTCTGGCCGAATTTCGTTTCCGCAACTATTAACTGGAATTCAAAGAAACTTTATTGGAAACACCAATACCAAGACGGGATGGGCACATCGTCGCCTTGTGTCGGTCAAATCATTTCACATAGAGGTATGACCCTTGATTATGTATATAAAGCAATGATCGCTTCCGCGCTACTTCTCCGCGCATCAACAAAACTTTATGGAACCATCATGCGCATATCATCGCATTGTTCTAGTCGGATCTTCGAAAGATAACACAGTTATGGCCCTTGATTAGTTATGCAGCATGCGTATAGAGCAATAATCGTTTCCCCACTATTTCTCAGAACTACTGGCTGGAATTCAATTTAACTTTATTGGAACCATTTATACCAAAAGGAGATATGTATATCCTTGCCTTGTTCAGTCAGACTCTTCAATACAGAGTTTTGGCCCTTGATTAGTTATGTTGTATGCATCTAGAGCAAGATTGCTATTTCTTTGCAGCTGCTGGATTGATTTCAACAAAACATTATGGGAACCACCAATACAATAGTTTCTTTGAAATTTGGATAAGTACGCGGCAGTCGCTTGTTGAAAAAAGTCATTAAATATGTTAGATTAAAGAGTTCCTTTTTTATTTTTTTTTTGTGAAAAGAAAGAAAACAACATTAAAAATTAAGACGTCAGAGAATCAACATCTTGAATGACTTTTATGTGTTAATTTCTAGATCTTTCATTTGGAAAATTATAGCCACGATAAACATCAATGATATTTCATCCGCGAGTTTAGTCAGATTAATTTTTGTTGTTTGCTTTTTCAGTGCCAGATAAAATGGAACCGAATGATAGTAGGTAAATCGGCATATTGTTCAAGAACGAAGACTCATGACTTAATACATATAATGTTTGTCATCCCTAATCTAATCTCTCACACTTCACATATTATTTTATTTAAATTTAGTTTAATAAAATAATAAAAAGTATATGATAGAGATGTGCACTTTTGTATGCCTATACGTGATGGAATGAAATTTTAAATAAGTATCACGTGGACATCAAAAACATTTTAAATATTTATATAAAAATATGTGATAGCTGTGTAATTCCTAATGTCATGAATCAAATTTAACACATAATCTTGAAGCAATAAACTACTTAGTTTTAATACAATATGTGAGACAAGTTAAAATTAAATTTTTGATATCGAAATGTGTAAAGGCCAACAGAAAGTTCCTTAAATGCAATTGAAAGGAAATATTTATTGTTCCAACATGCTTGAATTCGAATTGATTCCATGTCTGACTCTTGTATAAAAATTTTGTTAATACAATGAAAAACGGTCTCGTGTTTTGTTCTAAGATCGATATTTAGTTTTGTAATTAAATCTCTAAGTACCACTCGTTAAAATCGATTTTGTATTATCAATTTGAGAACGGATTATATGCTGTTTATAAAATGTGAACAGCCGATAATCTGCGTCTCATGAATGCTATATATATACTTTTGTGCCGTTTAACAATATTGATAACATTTCAACATGAAAGATTATTCTGTGTTAATGTATTACTATCAAATATATTCTTATTAAAAGGTACCAATTTAATAAAGTTAAAGATGGATGCCCACGATCATTTTTTGAAATTAACAGTCTGCTTTGGCATCATTGCTGCCATGTTTTGTTAATGTTAAGTATGATTACATACTCAAACTAGTCTAATCTGCTTACTTTCACAACTGATTGTACTTAATGAGACCAATTTTGTTTAATACAACGTATTAATGCGCATTCGGCTTCATTGGCTATCAAATCTTTATAAAAGAAATTCTTAAGTGTCTTAGATAATATTGCAAATCAGCTTCTCTTAGTTTTATACAATTCATATGCTACTTGAACAATACGTAATCATAGTCACTGTATGCATTCGATTTGTGTTAAATGTTCCTAAAATATTTTAATATTTCAAATCAATTTCTAAATAATGCAAGCAGGAACGTGCAAGCTTGACTTGCTATATTTTTGTTACAAAGACATAAGGCTTTAAAACCGGCTTAAGTGAATTGGTCAATCAAAGCAATTAAGGCGATTTATTTTTTTGACATGTCGTGTATGTAAATACAGTAAACATAGGGAAGAATAGTCTCGTATGTTTATTTACAAATGTGTCTATTATATTGGCCTGGTAGGAAAGTGTTATCATACTATAAGCTATGTTGTTAGTTTAGATGTATATAAATATTACAGTAATATTTGCCACTTAAATGTTAAATGTTGTGAACACATATTTACTAATACAATCCAAATTGGCGTATTTCTTTTTTAAATTGCAATCGTATAAATTGCCCCATGTCGACATTTAAGTCATTATAAAGTATAAAAATGAGGTTATAAACAATATGTCACTAGATATCATTATAAAACTCATCTTTTATTAACATATACTCCAAAGTTAAGGCAAGATAAATCCTTAACATTGCTTTGGATTCTGTCATGCAAGTAAACCTTTAAGCTACCTTACAGTACTTCGGTGGTTATGAAAATAATGCACGGCGGGGCACGGCAGGGTACCTCAAGTATCTAACACAGTAAAGTCGTCATATGACGTATTCTTATGTTGATGCGACGAAAAAAACACAACAAAACCAAAAAACAAAACGAAAAACCAACAATAGGGCCATGATGGCCCGGAGTCGCTCACAAGAAACAACTTTTTGTTCATTGTAAGAAATATCTTAATAGCTCAACTTCAACTTGCCCCTCTAGATAGCGATTGTTTATCTTCATATGAAAAGTGAAACCTTCATAAATGACCCAAGTGCATTGCTACTGTTCATCTGTAAAGTAAAGCATGTCAAATAACGCTTCTAGTTTTTCGGCCGAATGCCGTCTGATTTCGCCTTAACTTCCGCTAAAATAAACAGTAAAACATGAATAAAGGCAGAATTTTCATTGGTCATTTCATCACTCATAGCCTGTTCGATTGATACTTTAGAAGAGCTTCCGTTATGGGTAGAAGTCTGTTCGACTGTGCGATGGCAAATGTGATAAAAGATTACGTAAAAATGCTACATACAAAGTTTAGTCATCATCAATCAATTTGTTCAGTAAATGGTTCCTTAATATATTTTTATATTTAGCTTTAGCGGCTCCTAAAAGGGACGATTCAAATTTATAAGACCATCTAGAACGCTACGGACACAGCTTGGTGCTCACCCATCAATAAGTTCAGTATTAGATAATGATTTAAGATTTTCTACTTTTTAGCTCTGTTGACCCCTCAATTGGACATAAAATGATATGATCAGCTTCAAGTCTGACTGTCACAAGGATGCTACAGGCCAAATTTGAAGTAAATCTGCTTAGCAGTTTCAGAGAAGAAGATGAATTTTGACTTATGACGACCGTCGCCGGAGCATACAACCTTGATACTTATAGCTCACTCTGAAAAAAATACAACAACCAAACAACAAAACAATGACTTTGGGTTATAACAATACATTAATTTAATTTATTAGCTTTGAAGGTCTTTATCAGAAATAACATTTAACATATATCAAATATATATGTATTCGCACAGAGTAAAAACTACGATTTACATTAACTGTAGACAATTAAGTAATAACATTTTCAAAAGACCATTATACTGTGTGTAAAAATCGATGTTGTGTTTCATCTGTTAACCTATCAGAAAAATGAATTTAATATATCAAGTTAGTTTCCATTTGCAGACTCCTTTATCTACTAAATACATACGGCAAACGCTATAAAAGTCAATTAACAAAATAAGAAATATTCATTGATTGTATAAAATTTAATTATACCATAACGTCCTGACTTATATGTCTCATCAAATTGTTTTGCCAAGTTTCTTTTTTCTCATAAATCTTCCAACCACTTTACATATGTATTTATCTGTTTTGATTGTAATGTCATTAACAGAACTTTCATCAGAAAATAATGTCTTCATTCAACTTACTAAAACTGCGTTTGAACACTATTCTAATTTATTATTGTGTCATCGTATTATCAAGAAAAAACAACAACATAATGTGCCTGTCGCGCGTAGTCTTGTTTTCGCCATTTGTTTGTCATTTTCTTGACTAAGTATTTTATCATTACATTTTTGATTTATGTAGATAAAGTCTCATAAGGCCTGATTTAATTAATCATTACATTATCACAAATTATAATTTAGTACGTAAAATGTAAATAATAATTTAAGGGGAAAAAGAGCCAATCGAGTTTTATTTTTCCTTGATTGCACTTCACAGCTATAGATAATAGATTATGAACTGTTTGCAAGTATATATCAAAAACCAAGTTTTCGCATATCAAAAAACTATTTTCCGTCAATTGAAATAATGTATTATTAAACTGAGATCCAGGGCGGGTTATTGTAATATTGAATGTTTTAAATTTACATTTAACTCCATCCATTTTAAAAAGGGATTATCCACAGATTCCCAATTAAAAAGGCCATTTTCAGCTATTTTAGTTGATTTTTTAGATAGTATTTTAATGGAAAATACACAAAAACAACATCTGTAAATATATTTAACACCAAATTTATTTCATTTTTTTCTATAAAATTTAAAAATATAATCATAAATAAATCATGGTCTGTTCTGCCAGCGGAACATTTAACAGTTCTTTCTGTGCGATTACCACAAATCCAAAATCTGTTAAAATGTTCTGCCGGCGGAACAATAAATATATAAATAAATAAATAAATAAAGCTATTATAGAAAGATATCAATTTGATTCTGCTTACAGCAATATTAATTTTTTCTACAAATATGTCAGCCTTAAATTTAAGGTTGTTCCGCCGGCAGAACAGAAATATGATTCCATCTAATGCAAAATTAGATATAATCATAATACTGTTCTGCCGGCGGAACATTTACATATTACAAGATATTACAATTCCTTTACAACCTTGCAAGGTTTTATCAAAAATATATTTCTAAAAGTAACATCATATAATAAAATTCAGTTAAGGTTGTTCCGCCGGCAGAACAGAAATATGATTCCATCTAATGCAAAATTAGATATAATCATAAATAATACTGTTCTGCCGGCGGAACATTTACATATTACAAGATATTACAATTCCTTTACAACCTTGCAAGGTTTTATCAAAAATATACTTCTAAAAGTAACATCATATAATAAAATTCAGTTAAGGTTGTTCCGCCGGCAGAACAGAAATATGATTCCATCTAATGCAAAATTAGATATAATCATAAATAATACTGTTCTGCCGGCGGAACATTTACATTTTACAAGATATTACAATTCCTTTACAACCTTGCACTTAGGTTTTATCAAAAATATACTTCTAAAAGTAACATCATATAATAAAATTCAGTTAAGGTTGTTCCGCCGGCAGAACAGAAATATGATTCCATCTAATGCAAAAATTAGATATAATCATAAATAATACTGTTCTGCCGGCGGAACATTTACATATTACAAGATATTACAATTCATTTACAACCTTGCAAGGTTTTATCAAAAATATATTTCTAAAAGTAACATCATATAATAAAATTCAGTTAAAATTGTTCCGCCGGCAGAACAAAAATATGATTCCATCTAATGCAAAAATTAGATATAATCATAAATAATACTGTTCTGCCGGCGGAACATTTACATATTACAAGATATTACAATTCCTTTACAACCTTGCAAGGTTTTATCAAAAATATATTTCTAAAAGTAACATCATATAATAAAATTCAGTAAAGGTTGTTCCGCCGGCAGAACAGAAATATGATTCCATCTAATGCAAAATTAGATATAATCATAAATAATACTGTTCTGCTGGCGGAACATTTACATATTACAAGATATTACAAATCTTTTACAACCTTACAAGGTTTTATCAAGAATATAATTCTTAAAGTAATATCATATAATAAAATTCAGTTAAGGTTGTTCCGCCGGCAGAACAGAAATATGATTCCATCTAATGCAAAAATTAGATATAATCATAAATAATACTGTTCTGCTGGCGGAACATTTACTTATTACCACATATTATTATTCCTATAATCTTACAGGGTTTTGTGAAAAATATAATTCATAATTGATTTTGGTCTACTTGCAATGTTCTGCCAGCAGAACATTCACTTTATAATATTACATGATTATTTGAAAAACATTAAACCTTGCAAGATCTTTTACATTTTTAATTACTATCATTCTGCAAGTTTTATCATAAAATAATTTTTATTAAATAGTGTTCCGCCAGCGGAACACAAATTTTAATCCATCTTATGCAAATATTTTAAATTATAATTAATGAATCTGTTCTGCTGGCGGAATATTCACTTTATTATAATTCAATACCAATAGTAAAAAAAAAATACTTAATTCAATACCATGAGTAAAAAAAACTTTCAGGATGTTAACAATTTTAAATACCATCATTCATAAACCAAATTCATTTCAGTCTGTTCTACCAGTGCAACACAGATTTCATTCCCTCTTATGTTAAAATTTGAAATCAATACTAATGATATTGTTATGCTGGCAGAACATTTACTTTATAATTTTACATGACCACTAGAAGGAATCCTATCATTCTGCAAGAAACATTATAAAAAAAAATCGTTAAAGACTGTTCTGCCAGCAGCATCTTATGCAAATATTCAAAATTATTACAAATTACTGTTCTGCTGGCGGAAATGGTAAATTTGTTCCATCTACCAATTATTTCAAAGTCTGTGACCTAGAAATATATTTTTAACCACGATATGATGGAGATTAACATCCTGAACATTGGAAAAGATTTAAATGTTTTACAAAGCATTGTCACACATAATGTATAATTATACAGTCATGTTACTAGATAAAAATATAACAAGAAATATAATATAAAACTAGAACTCTGCGAGTCAGATGTGTCGCCCTATCAACCTATGAAGTTTTATGTCCATAGCTTTTATACTTTAGGAGAAATGGCCAAGACAAAAATAAAGTATGAAAACTAACAAAGGGCAATAACTCAAAAAATAAGAAGTGCAGAGCACCATTTCTTGTGCACTGCAGATCTTTCAGTGTATGAAGTTTCAAGTCCATTGCTTTTATACATTAGGAGAAATGGCCTGGACAAAAATTAATTATGAACATTAACAAAGGGCAATAACTCAAAAATTAAGAAGTGCAGAGTACTGGTTCTTGCGCACTGCACTTTTGGTCATTTTAAGAAGCATGCATTACAAGTTTGAAGTCAATCCGACTTATAATGACTGACTTATGCTTCGGACAAGCTTAAGGGAAGACAGACAATGACCCCGCCGAAAAAAGTAACCCCTAAAGTGACTTATGCCCCCTAAAGTAAAAAATCTGCAATATATACCAAAAATTAGTAATATATGCCAGACTGCCATTCATAAATATCATTTATAAAATTTTATTGAAATTT